>NW_023396876.1:0-99482 GCF_011125445.2 Fundulus heteroclitus
GATTACACAAGTAAGATTAAAAATTGCTAATTTTGAACATTGTATTAAAGTATTTGTATATGTTTTAAGGTTGATGGCCAACACTCAGACTGCCGTTCAGCTCTGGGTCCAACAGAATCCGCATCTTCCAAAGCAGCACTCACGCACATCCTCCTTCGCACAACCTTTGATGTAACTCTGCGACTGTCTGGCCTCACTTTTGTGCTATCACTGCACCCAGTGTCTACAGTGGATCATTAGTTGACTTTTGTGGAAAACTATAATGATGACCCAACGTGATGAGTTTCGTACAACCCCAATGGCACTCTGGTCATGATTCTCAGGTTTGTTGGGACAGTTGGCGACTGTTTCCTTGGCAGATCACTGTCGTGAAAGCAGATATCGTAACTCTGCAACCAATTTCATTTCCAGTGATACTGTGGAGTTCTTAGTTCACACACTGGGCCATTACAAGCTGTTGGGGTGCAGTGGACCCAGAACAACAGGTTGATGCTGTGTAAAATCCTTCAGGGTCCAGAGATCCGAGCGCACGTTATGTGATTTCCTACGAGATTATTCGCTTATGTGTCTCACACAAAGGAGTTTCTCTGGGAGACTGAGGAATACAACTGGCGTTGGTAAGTTCTAGTAACCCTTTCGATAGAGAATCCTTAGAAATTAACACATTTCTTATGAATTTAAATAACTTTTCCGTTTTTCCTCGCCAGACCTGACCTGTCCTTTAAATAGCCACTATGAAGTCTTGGAAGTTCATGTCCATCTCCTGCCCCAGCCTCTCTTCCCCTTCACCCTGTGACCACTAGTGCCAGGAGGGGTGCCATGCGATAGTGATGTCCTCAATGGTAACCAGTGTGTGCCACCCAACATCATGTGGTTGTTATCCATGAAGACGCTATCGGCAAGCGGGGATGAACATTCTGGAACGGTGAATAGTGTAAGAGCTTTTGCCCCTGTAATGGTGTACTGGTGTAGTCCAGTGTTTCCCCCAGTGCATGTGTACCTCAGGAGTCCTGCCAGGTTGTGGCGAGGTGATTTTGCTGCCATCCAACCCTCATGGCACCTGTTCTGCCTCTGGAGACCCTCACTACTTCACTTTTGATGGCAAGGCCTACGACTTCCAGGGAACCTGCCGCTATGTTCTGGCAACAGTTTGTAATGAGACTGATGGACTGCATCACTTCTCTGTGAAAGCAAAGAACGAACCATGGATGGGTTGCCAGTTGTCTATCACAGCTGAGGTTTTTGTTGATGTCATGGGCTATGAAGTGCATATGTCTAGAGGCAGCAGAGTACTGTTGAGGGTAAGTCAAGCGTTTTCTGATAGATGATTGCTGAAGATGTTAAAAACTGTAGTAATAGTTGGAATTGCAAAGTACTTTTAAAAGCCAAAATGTTTGTTTATGGTATATTACAAAAATATTTGGTTCTTAAATATCTAGCATTTAGTACTGGTCTAGTATTATTAGCTGTTCATCCAGCAAACACCTTTCTACCCACAGGTGAATGGAATCACCAGAAACCTGCCAGCTGTCTTCAATGGAAGTCTGTCTATTTTTGGAAGTGGGTCCCGAACATTTGTCAATGCAGACTTTGGACTGAGTGTCATGTATGATGGAAGTAGCACAGTCACCATTTCTGTACCCCCAAACTACAGGTAGCCTATCTTCTCTTCCACACAGCTGAAATTTAAATATTATAAAAAACTTTTCAATTCAGTTTTTTTAAGGCCATTTTACGTTGAATTCAATTGCACCTTTTTTGAAAATTAATTTATTTAGTTATCGCTAAAAGCCCATAGCCATGGATTTCAATGTTGCTAACAAGCTAGCTATTGAAAACTCCTATTTAGATATGTTTTATCCTTACATGTTATTTGTTTTAGTACTTTCATGTTTTGTCTCACTCTTTCATGTCCTGTAACTCAAACATCACTGAGAGACATAGATATTTAAAATCTGATTTGATGCATGTTATAATCATCAGAGGAAAAGTGTGTGGACTTTGTGGAAATTTCAATGGAAATCCAAATGACGACTTCCACACCCCAAGTGGAGCACTGGTCAACATTCCAGACGCTTTCGGGGCATCCTGGAAGGTTCCTGGTAATTACACCTGCAGTGACGGCTGTGGCTCCTCGTGCACACGATGCAACAATGATCAAACTGCCAGGTCCCAATGCGAGGTGATCCGGGCAGCTGACGGCCCCTTCAGCTTCTGCCACGAGGAGGTGGATCCAGCACCATATTTCAATGACTGCGTCTTTGATGTCTGCGTGTCGGGAAGTAGAGGCGGTGATCTTCTTTGCAGGTCTCTTGAAACGTATGTCAGTGCCTGTCAGTCTGCTAATGTCCAAATCTACCCTTGGAGACAAAACACCGCCTGTAGTGAGTATAGAAGGCTCTGTGCTGTAATTAATTAAACAAGTGTTTTCTCCAAATGTCTTTAGAGATGTAGCGAGAAAGGTTACATTTAAAGAGATTTTTTTTAAAGATTTGTTTTACAAATCTTGATATTCTTTTTTCCTGACATATAAAGGAATTGACTGTCCAGCCAACAGTCACTATGAGCTCTGTGGAACAGACTGTGGCCACACCTGTGCCAGCAGCATCGATGCTACATGTGACCATGTTTGCTCCGAGGGATGTTTCTGTGATGACGGTTTTTCCAGGAGTGGAACAAGCTGTGTCCCTGTGGAGAGCTGTGGCTGCCAGTATGAAGGCTTCTACCTCAATGTAGGCCATTTTAAGTTACTTTTTTCTGATTCATCAAGGTTTTCAAGTGCAGAAAGTTGGAACTCTTCTGTAAATGCCATATTACACTTATATAATGCATTTATGCCATCCACACACACATATATTTAGATATACTAAATAAAAAGATACATTGATATTTCTTTCTCACAACCTTCTCATTTTTAGGTCACTTAGTATTACCAAAATGATTTCTGTTTGCTAAATGAGAGAACATTGAGATACATTTTGTCTATCATTATGCTCATGGTTAGAACTGTAGATGTTCTAAAATCCCATGCCTTTAAACAATCTGAAACTCTGATAAGTTAATTAATAACAAAATGCTAGGAGTAGCTTCCCTTCACAGTTCTGGGAAGAGAAAAGAGTGTTTAAAGGTAAATTAGTCCCAGATCATGGTGACACTCCAAAAGAGAAAAAAGATATGAAAGAAAAATGTAGAAAAACAGAAAATGGAGAAAAGATGTTTAAAGGGGTCATACCTTATATTTTACATATATTACCCTTCTGAAAATGTATTTAAATAAATGTTCAGTCATTTTTAGGAGAAAAAATATTTTATATGGAGCAAATATAGGTTTTTAAGAGCCCACACAAAAATACCAAATCACTTTCACACGTCTGATTTTCTGGAAGATTTTAACTGAGGCCCAACATAAGCACACAAGATTTAACATTAAAAAGTCCAAATTCCAAGTGATGACTCATTTAAAATAAAACTGTACTAAGACTGTATACCAGGTTAAAATAGCTTCAATAACTAAAATCTCACTGATCGACCTCTTAAAGTTGATCAAACTAAACTAAGTTTAGCTTAAAAACACAATTTAATCACCACAAGCACTGGGTGAAAGGGGGAGCATTTTGCTTGGTGCTGAACATTGCTGTTTGCAGGCCTGCGGAAACAATGCAATGACGACCCTAGATCATTTATCTAAACCTAGTGTTAACCTTGCCCAGGAAAGAAATAGAAAAAAGATTTTTTTAAAAATTACATCACAAGGAGCTACTTTTAGTCATGATTCTTTGTAAATAAGGGCACAGGTTGCAAAAGTTTTTTTTTTGGAACAGAAACTTTGGGCTAATCATCAATCTAGTTCTGCATGATGCAGTTTTCAAACTTTCTTTTTAGCTGCTTTTCTTCTTTACTTGAGCTTAATTTTTTTTTCAATATAGTCACACAATTTATTACATTGTTTTTTCACCTTGCAGGCTGGTGAGTCCTTTTGGACAGACGGATGCTCCCAGCACTGTGAATGTCACGCACCCAATGTCCTGCAATGTAATCCTTCATCATGCTCTCCTGCACAAGAGTGCACCATCAGAGGCGGCCAGCTGGGCTGTTACGACGCAATGTCTACCTGTACCGTATGGGGTGACCCGCATTACATCACCTTCGACGGAGCCCTGGCTCATTTTCAGGGCTCGTGCTCTTACGTCCTAACTGAGAGCTTGAGTCACAGCAACAATGAAACTCAATATAAAGTAGTGGCCACCAACAACCACAGAGGAAACAACCTTGTGTCATTTGTCTCATCAGTTGATATATACCTCTCAAATTCTCCAGAAAGTGTTCATGTCAGGCTTGGGCCTAACAAGAGAGTGAAGGTAAACTTTGTTTTACATAAACAATTTTAGAAATACATTTTTATATGTGTTTGAGCCCTCTGTCTAATTCTCTGAACTCTCATCATCACAGGTAAATGGAGCTGAGGTTTCTCTTCCCACCACCGCAGGAACCGTAGGTCAGGTGTTGAGGCAGGGAAGTTACATAGTGTTTGATGCAGTTGATGTCATAGTCCAGTTTGATGGCTACAGTACTTTACTGGTCAGGATGGGTCGCCAGTATCAGAACAGAGTCACTGGAATGTGTGGGAACTTCAACGGCGATCCTACTGATGACAAAGTTTTGCCCAACGGTACATTGGCCCAAGATGACAATCACTTTGGTCAGAGCTGGAAATCAGAGACGAGCCAAGCAGGGTGAGCTCAGAGTCCAGTTCTCTGTATTTCCCCTAAAATAACTCAGCAATTACAAATCTTTTTTGCAAAGTTAAGCTCTCTAAAATCTCTTAAATGTTTAACACATTTTCTAGATGCGGAACCACTGATGAAAGAAGTGGCAATGGATTGAGTGACTGCAGCTTTATAGAAGAATACACCGAACTCTGCAGAGTCATCACCAACACCAGCGGCCCGTTCAGTTCCTGTCACCTGCACTCTGACCCGCAGCCATTTTTCACTTCCTGTGTTTATGATCTCTGCCTCTACACACCAGCCAATGGCATGCTGTGTTCTGCTGTCTCTGCCTATGAGAAAACCTGCACTGTTTTGGGCCTAAACATCCCAGACTGGCGTTCTCCTTTGCATTGTGGTATGTTTGTTTAGTTAAGTAGATTCACAAAACAAATCTTTTGATTGGTCATTTGCAATGTTCATATTTTCATATTATCTCCACTCTTTCGGATATATTTTACTCAGCTGAGACTGACCCCTGTGAACAGCTGGACTGTGCAGAGTATGAGTGGTGTGGGGAGAAAGATGGTGTGTACGGCTGTTTCCGTGATGAGCACCACCACAGACCCAACAATGAGAGCTACGGTAAGGGGGATAGTTCTAAAACTTTTTTCTACTGTAGAACTGCAGTGATAATTACATTAATTGTTCAGTCACAATCAAACATGATTTGTAAGCTGGTACTTTACTGTTGGTGCACGGCTCGGTGATAGTACGAAGGCCCAAAGTAAGCTTGTCTCAAATGAGCAAAAGCATGAATGACCTTCTTAAGGTCAGGACGATTAAAAAAAAAAAAAAAAGATTAATCTTGGCTACAGCTTGTCCTGACCAAAGAGTCAATTTGCTAATTTAAATATAAAATACTTATCAAATGTTACGCCTACGTGTTCTTCTGATTAAAAGTAAGCACTGACATATGGATTGGTGTTGCCACCATATGATATACATTCAAGTCTTTTGTATGTTTAAAAACAAGAAATTCTATCCCAACCATTTTTGACAGCAGGAATGCAACTTGAGAATGAGAGCATTACTGCCACCTGGCTTCAGAAATATGTAGAAATACGTAGAATCTATCTATCTATCTATCTATCTATCTATCTATCTATCTATCTATCTATCTATCTATCTATCTATCTATCTATCTATCTATCTATCTGTCTGTCTGTCTGTCTGTCTGTCTGTCTGTCTGTCTGTCTAGCTATCTATCTATCTATCTATCTATCTATCTATCTATCTATCTATCTATCTATCTATGCATATAAGTATAAAATTGGAGTTATGTATTTATAGTAGTCACATTAATGTTATATTCAATTATTAATTTGTTCTTATAGGTGGAATGACAACGCAGAATGCTGGTAAGCTGAAAGTTGTATCGTTTTAGGTGTACAAGAAGTAACTAGAGTTATGTATTAATAGTAGTCACATTAATGTTAAAATATTTTTTGTCTTTACAGGTGGAATGACAAGTCAGAATGCAGGTCAGCTGAAAGTTATATCTATCTATCTATCTATCTATCTATCTATCTATCTATCTATCTATCTATCTATCTATCTATCTATCTATCTATCTATCTATCTATCTATCTATCTATCTATCTATCTATCTATCTATCTATCTATCTATGCATAGAAGAATAAAATTGGCATTATGAATTAATAGTAGTCACATTAATGTTATATTCAATTATTAATTTGTTCTTATAGGTGGAATGACAACAAAGAATACAGGTAAGCTGAAAGTTGTATTGTTTTACGTGTACAACAATAAACTAGAGTTATGGAACAATAGTAGTCACATTGATGTTAATATTTTTTTTTTTATAGGTGGAATGACAAGTCATAATGCAGGTAAGCTGAAAGTTGTATTGTTTTACGTGTACATCAATAAACTAGAGTTATGTATTAATAGTAGTCACATTAATGTTAAATTATTTATTTGTTTTTATAGGTGGAATGACAAGTCAGAATGCAGGTCAGCTGAAAGTTCTATCTATCTATCTATCTATCTATCTATCTATCTATCTATCTATCTATCTATCTATCTATCTATCTATCTATCTATCTATCTATCTATCTATCTATGCATAGAAGTATAAAATTGGAGTTACGTCTTAATAGTAGTCACATTAATGTTATATTCAATTATTAATTTGTTCTTATAGGTGGAATGACAACGCAGAATGCAGGTAAGCTGAAAGTTGTATTGTTTTACGTGTACAAGAATGTACTAAAGTTATGTATTAATAGTAGTCACATTAATGTTATTTTTTGTTGTTGTTGTTTTTATAGGTGGAATGACAAGTCAGAATGCAGGTCAGCTGAAAGTTCTACCTATCTAGCTCTCTATTTATCTCTCTATCTATCTGTGCATAGAATAATAAAATTGGCATTATGAATTAATAGTAGTCACATTAATGTTATATTCATTTATTAATTTGTTCTTATAGGTGGAATGACAACGCAGAATGCAGGTAAGCTAAAAGTTGTATTGTTTTACGTGTACAACAACTAACTAGAGTAATTGAATAATAATAGTCATATTAATGTTAAATTATTTATTTGTTTTTACAGGTGGAATGACAAGTCAGAATGCAGGTCAGCTGAAAGTTCTATCTATCTATCTATCTATCTATCTATCTATCTATCTATCTATCTATCTATCTATCTATCTATCTATCTATCTATCTATGCATAGAAGAATAAAATTGGAGTTATGAATTAATAGTAGTCACATTAATGTTATCTTCATTTATTAATTTGTTCTTATAGGTGGAATGACAACGCAGAATGCAGGTAAGCTGAAAGTTGTATTGTTTTATGTGTACAACAATAAACTAGAGTTATGGAATAATAGTAGTCACATTAATGTTAAATGGTTTTTTTTGTTTTTATAGGTGGAATGACAAGTCAGAATGCAGGTAAGCTGAAAGTTGTATTGTTTTACGTGTACATCAATAAACTAGAGTTATGTATTAATAGTAGTCACATTAATGTTAAATTATTTATTTGTTTTTACAGGTGGAATGACAAGTCAGAATGGAGGTCAGCTGAAAGTTCTATCTATCTATCTATCTATCTATCTATCTATCTATCTATCTATCTATCTATCTGTCTATCTATCTATCTATCTATCTATCTATCTATCTATCTATCTATCTATCTATCTATCTATCTATCTATCTATGCATAGAAGAATAACATTGGAGTTATGTCTTAATAGTTGTCACATTAATGTTATATTCAATTATTAATTTGTTCTTATAGGTGGAATGACAACGCAGAATGCAGGTTAGCTGAAAATTGTATTGTTTTACGTGTACAAGAAGGAACTAGAGTTATGTATTAATAGTAGTCACATTAATGTTAATTTTTTTGTTGTTGTTTTTATAGGTGGAATGACAAGTCAGAATAAAGGTCAGCTGAAAGTTCTACCTATCTAGCTCTCTATTTATCTCTCTATCTATCTATGCATAGAAGAATAAAATTGGCATTATGAATTAATAGTAGTCACATTAATGTTATATTCAATTATTAATTTGTTCTTATAGGCGAAATGACAACGCAGAATACAGGTAAGCTGAACGTTGTATTGTTTTACGTATACAACAATAAACTAGAGTTATGGAATAATAGTAGTCACATTAATGTTAAATTTTTTTTTTTTTTTTTATAGGTGGAATGACAAGTCATAATGCAGGTAAGCTGAAAGTTGTATTGTTTTACGTGTACATCAATAAACTAGAGTTATATATTAATAGTAGTCACATTAATGTTAAATTATTTATTTGTTTTTACAGGTGGAATGACAAGTCAGAATGGAGGTCAGCTGAAAGTTCTATCTATCTATCTATCTATCTATCTATCTATCTATCTATCTATCTATCTATCTATCTATCTATCTATCTATCTATCTATCTATCTATCTATCTATCTATCTGTGCATAGAAGAATAAAATTGGCATTATGAATTAATAGTAGTCACATTTATGTTATATTCAATTATTAATTTCTTCTTATAGGTGGAATGACAACGCATAATACAGGTAAGCTGAACGTTGTATTGTTTTACATGTACAACAATAAACTAGAGTTATGGATTAATAGTAGTCACATTAATGTTAAATTGTTTTTTTTTGTTTTTATAGGTGGAATGACAAGTCATAATGCAGGTTAGCTGAAAGTTCTATCTATCTATCTATCTATCTATCTATCTATCTATCTATCTATCTATCTATCTATCTATCTATCTGTGCATAGAAGAATAAAATTGGCATTATTAATTAATAGTGGTCACATTAATGTTATATTCAATTATTAATTTGTTCTTATAGGTGGAATGACAACACAGAATGCAGGTAAGCTGAAAGTTGTATCGTTTTACGTGTACAAGAAGGAACTAGAGTTATGTATTAATAGTAGTCACAATAATGTTAAATTATTTATTTGCTTTTACAGATGGAATGACAATTCAGAATACAGGTAAGCTGAAAGTTCTCTCTATCTATCTATCTATCTATCTATCTATCTATCTATCTATCTATCTATCTATCTATCTATCTATCTATCTGTGCATAGAAGTATAAAATTGGAGTTATGTCTTAATAGTAGTCACATTAATGTTATATTCAATTATTAATTTGTTCTTCAAGGTGGAATGACAACGCAGAATTCAGGTAAGCTGAACGTTGTATTGTTTTACATGTACAACGATAAACTAGAGTTATGGAATATTAGTAGTCACATTAATGTTAAATTCTTTTTTTTGTTTTTATAGGTGGAATGACAAGTCATAATGCAGGTTAGCTGAAAGTTCTACCTATCTAGCTCTCTATTTATCTCTCTATCTATCTGTGCATAGAAGAATAAAATTGGCATTATGAATTAATAGTAGTCACATTAATGTTATATTCAATTATTAATTTGTTCTTATAGGTGGAATGACAACGCAGAATACAGGTAAGCTGAACGTTGTATTGTTTTACATGTACAACGATAAACTAGAGTTATGGAATATTAGTAGTCACATTAATGTTAAATTCTTTTTTTTGTTTTTATAGGTGGAATGACAAGTCATAATGCAGGTTAGCTGAAAGTTCTATCTATCTATCTATCTATCTATCTATCTATCTATCTATCTATCTATCTATCTATCTATCTATCTATCTGTGCATAGAAGAATGAAATTGGTATTATGAATTAATAGTAGTCACATTAATGTTATATTCAATTATTAATTTGTTCTTATAGGTGGAATGACAACACAGAATACAGGTAAGCTGAACGTTGTATTGTTTTACGTGTACAACAATAAACTAGAGTTATGGAATAATAGTAGTCACATTAATGTTAAATTGTTTTTTGTTTTGTTTTTATAGGTGGAATGACAAGTCATAATGCAGGTTAGCTGAAAGTTCTATCTATCTATCTATCTATCTATCTATCTATCTATCTATGCATAGAAGAATAAAATTGGCATTATGAATTAATAGTAGTCACATTAATGTTATATTCAATTATTAATTTGTTCTTATAGGTGGAATGACAACGCGGAATGCAGGTAAGCTGAAAGTTGTATCGTTTTACGTGTACAAGAAGGAACTAGAGTTATGTATTAATAGTAGTCACATTAATGTTAAATTATTTATTTGTTTTTACAGGTGGAATGACAAGTCAGAATGCAGGTCAGCTGAAAGTTCTCTCTATCTATCTATCTATCTATCTATCTATCTATCTATATATATATATATATAAAATTGGGATTATGAATTAATAGTAGTCACATTAATGTTTTATTCAATTATTAATTTGTTCTTATAGGTGGAATGACAACGCAGAATGCAGGTAAGCTGAAAGTTGTATCGTTTTACGTGTACAACAATAAACTAGAGTTATGGAATAATAGTAGTCACATTAATGTTAAATTGTTTTTTGTTTTGTTTTTATAGGTGGAATGACAAGTCATAATGCAGGTTAGCTGAAAGTTCTACCTATCTAGCTCTCTATTTATCTCTCTATCTATCTATCTGTGCATAGAAGAATAAAATTGGCATTATGAATTAATAGTAGTCACATTAATGTTATATTCAATTATTAACTTGTTCTTATAGGTGGAATGACAACGCATAATACAGGTTAGCTGAAAGTTCTCTTTATCTATCTATCTATCTATCTATCTATCTATCTATCTATCTATCTATCTATCTATCTATCTATCTATCTATCTATCTATGCATAGAAGTATAAGATTGGAGTTATGTTTTAATAGTAGTCACATTAATGTTATATTCAATTATTAATTTGTTCTTATAGGTGGAATGACAACGCAGAATGCAGGTAAGCTGAAAGTTGTATTGTTTTACGTGTACAAGAAGGAACTAGAGTTATGTATTAATAGTAGTCACATTAATGTTAATTTTTTTGTTGTTGTTTTTATAGGTGGAATGACAACGCATAATACAGGTTAGCTGAAAGTTCTCTTTATCTATCTATCTATCTATCTATCTATCTATCTATCTATCTATCTATCTATCTATCTATCTATCTATCTATCTATCTATCTATCTAACTATCTATCTATCTATCTATGCATAGAAGAATAAAATTGGAGTTATCTTTTAATAGTAGTCAAATTAATGTTATATTCAATTATTAATTTGTTCTTATAGGTGGAATGACAACGCAGAATGCAGGTAAGTTGAAAGTTGTATTGTTTTACGTGTACAAGAAGGAACTAGAGTTATGTATTAATAGTAGTCACATTAATGTTAATTTTTTTGTTTTGTTTTTATAGGTGGAATGACAAGTCAGAATGCAGGTCAGCTGAAAGTTCTACCTATCTAGCTCTCTATTTATCTCTCTATCTATCTGTGCATAGAAGAATAAAATTGGCATTATGAATTAATAGTAGTCACATTAATGTTATATTCAATTATTAATTTGTTCTTATAGGTGGAATGACAACACAGAATGCAGGTAAGCTGAAAGTTGTATCGTTTTACGTGTACAAGAAGGAACTAGAGTTATGTATTAATAGTAGTCACAATAATGTTAAATTATTTATTTGCTTTTACAGATGGAATGACAATTCAGAATACAGGTAAGCTGAAAGTTCTCTCTATCTATCTATCTATCTATCTATCTATCTATCTATCTATCTATCTGTGCATAGAAGTATAAAATTGGAGTTATGTCTTAATAGTAGTCACATTAATGTTATATTCAATTATTAATTTGTTCTTCAAGGTGGAATGACAACGCAGAATTCAGGTAAGCTGAACGTTGTATTGTTTTACATGTACAACGATAAACTAGAGTTATGGAATATTAGTAGTCACATTAATGTTAAATTCTTTTTTTTGTTTTTATAGGTGGAATGACAAGTCATAATGCAGGTTAGCTGAAAGTTCTACCTATCTAGCTCTCTATTTATCTCTCTATCTATCTGTGCATAGAAGAATAAAATTGGCATTATGAATTAATAGTAGTCACATTAATGTTATATTCAATTATTAACTTGTTCTTATAGGTGGAATGACAACGCATAATACAGGTTAGCTGAAAGTTCTCTTTATCTATCTATCTATCTATCTATCTATCTATCTATCTATCTATCTATCTATCTATCTATCTATCTATCTATCTATCTATCTATCTATCTATCTATCTATCTATCTATCTATCTATCTATCTATGCATAGAAGTATAAGATTGGAGTTATGTTTTAATAGTAGTCACATTAATGTTATATTCAATTATTAATTTGTTCTTATAGGTGGAATGACAACGCAGAATGCAGGTAAGCTGAAAGTTGTATTGTTTTACGTGTACAAGAAGGAACTAGAGTTATGTATTAATAGTAGTCACATTAATGTTAATTTTTTTGTTGTTGTTTTTATAGGTGGAATGACAACGCATAATACAGGTTAGCTGAAAGTTCTCTTTATCTATCTATCTATCTATCTATCTATCTATCTATCTATCTATCTATCTATCTATGCATAGAAGAATAAAATTGGAGTTATCTTTTAATAGTAGTCAAATTAATGTTATATTCAATTATTAATTTGTTCTTATAGGTGGAATGACAACGCAGAATGCAGGTAAGTTGAAAGTTGTATTGTTTTACGTGTACAAGAAGGAACTAGAGTTATGTATTAATAGTAGTCACATTAATGTTAATTTTTTTGTTTTGTTTTTATAGGTGGAATGACAAGTCAGAATGCAGGTCAGCTGAAAGTTCTACCTATCTAGCTCTCTGTTTATCTCTCTATCTATCTGTGCATAGAAGAATAAAATTGGCATTATGAATTAATAGTAGTCACATTAATGTTATATTCAATTATTAATTTGTTCTTATAGGTGGAATGACAACGCAGAATACAGGTAAGTTGAAAGTTGTATTGTTTTACGTGTACAAGAAGGAACTAGAGTTATGTATTAATAGTAGTCACATTAATGTTAATTTTTTTGTTTTGTTTTTATAGGTGGAATGACAAGTCAGAATGCAGGTCAGCTGAAAGTTCTACCTATCTAGCTCTCTATTTATCTCTCTATCTATCTATGCATAGAAGTATAAAATTGGAGTTATGTCTCTCTCTATCTATCTAATTATTGGATAGCCATCTATCAAATAATTTAAAAACTCTATTTTTTATATTGACATCAGTTTTTTAAATGTTATATTTAATCAAATCTTTGTGTTTATAGAGCCGCCAACAACTACAACTACAGGTAAGCTTAAAGTGAAATCTATCTATCCAATAATTAAAAAGAATTATATTATTTTTACTAAATTGACATTAGTTTTATTATTTTTATATTTAATGAAATGTTTGTGTTTATAGAGCCACCAACAACTACAACTACAGGTAAGCTGAAAGTGAACTCTATCTATCCAACAATTAAAAAGAAAAATAGCTTTTTTACTGAACTGAAATTAGTTTTTTTCATTTTATATTTAATGACATCTTTGTGTTCATAGAGCCGCCAACAACTACAACAACAACCACAGGTAAGCTTAATGTGAAGTCTATCTATCCAATAATTTAACAAAACCAAACCATATTTTTGTATATTGACATCAATTTTATTAAATTTATATTTAATGAAATCTTTGTGTTTATAGAGCCACCAACAACTACAACTACAGGTAAGCTTAAAGTGAACTCTATCTATCCAACAATTAAAAAGAAAAATAGCTTTTTCACTGAACTGAAATTAGTTTTATTCATTTTATATTTAATGACATCTTTGTGTTTATAGAGCCGCCAACAACTACAACAACAACCACAGGTAAGCTTAATGTGAAGTCTATCTATCCAATAATTTAACAAAAACAAACCATATTTTTTTATATTGACATCAATTTTATTAAATTTATATTTAATGAAATCTTTGTGTTTATAGAGCCACCAACAACTACAACTACAGGTAAGCTTAAAGTGAACTCTATCTATCCAACAATTAAAAAGAAAAATAGCTTTTTCACTGAACTGAAATTAGTTTTATTCATTTTATATTTAATGACATCTTTGTGTTTATAGAGCCGCCAACAACTACAACAACAACCACAGGTAAGCTTAATGTGAAGTCTATCTATCCAATAAATTAACAAAAACAAACCATATTTTTTATATTGACATCAATTTTATTAAATTTATATTTAATGAAATCTTTGTGTTTATAGAGCCACCAACAACTACAGGTAAGCTTAATCTGAAATCTATCTATCCAAGGATTAAAAAGAAAAATAGCTTTTTTACTTAATTGACATTAGTATTTTTCATTTTATATTTAATTAAATCTTTGTGTTTATAGAGCCGCCAACAACTACAACTACAGGTAAGCTTAAAGTGAAATCTATCTATCCAATAATTAAAAAGAAAAATAGCTTTTTTACTGAACTGAAATTAGTCTTATTCATTTTATATTTAACAAAATCTTTGTGTTTATAGAGCTGCCAACAACTACAACAACTACAGGTAAGCTTAATGTGAAATCTATCTATCCAATAATTAAAAAGAAAAATAGCTTTTTTACTGAACTGAAATTAGTCTTATTCATTTTATATTTAACAAAATCTTTGTGTTTATAGAGCCGCCAACAACTACAACTACAGGTAAGCTTAAAGTGAAATCTATCTATCCAATAATTTAACAAAAACAAACCATATTTTTTATATTGACATCAGTTTTATTAAATTTATATTTAATAAAATCTTTGTGTTTATAGAGCCGCCAACAACTACAACAACAACTACAGGTAAGCTTAATCTGAAATCTATCTATCCAAGAATTAAAAAGAAAAATAGCTTTTTTACTTAATTGACATTAGTATTATTCATTTTATATTTAATTAAATCTTTGTGTTTATAGAGCCGCCAACAACTACAACTACAGGTAAGCTTAAAGTGAAATCTATCTATCCAATAATTCAAAAACAAACCATATTTTTTATATTGACATCAGTTTTATTCATTTTATATTTAATCAAACCTTTGTGTTTATAGAGCCGCCAATAACTACAACTACAGGTAAGCTTAAAGTGAAATCTATATATCCAATAATTAAAAAGAAATATATTTGTTTTACTAAATTGACATTAGTTTTATTAATTTTATATTTAATGAAATGTTTGTGTTTATAGAGCTACCAACAACTACAACTACAGGTAAGCTTAAAGTGAAATTTAACTATCCAATAATTTAAAAGAAAAATAGCTTTTTTACTGAACTGAAATTAATTTTATTCATTTATATTTAATGAAATGTTTGTGTTTATAGAGCCACCAACAACTAAAACTACAGGTAAGCTTAAAGTGAAATCTATATATCCAATAATTAAAAAAAATATATTTTTTATATTGACATCAGTTTTATTCATTTTATATTTAATGAAATCTTTGTGTTTATAGAACCGCCAACAACTACAACAACAACTACAGGTAAGCTTATAGTGAAATCTATCTATCCAATAATTTAAAAACAAACCATATTTTTTATATTGACATCAGTTTTATTTATTTTATATTTAATGAAATCTTTGTGTTTATAGAGCCACCAACAACTACAACTACAAGTAAGCTTAAAGTAAAATCTATCTATTTAATAATTAAAAAAAAATGTTTTGTTCCTGAATTGACATTAGTTTTATTAATTTATATTTAATTAAATATTTGTGTTTATAGAGCCACCAACAACTCCAGCTCCAGGTAAGCTGAAAATGGAATCAATAAATCTATCGATAACAAAATCAATCAGTTATTTTGTATTGACATCAGTTAAATATAGTTTATATTTAATGACATATTGATATGTTAATGATATCAATTCAAGTGTAAAGGTTACTCTCTCTCTCTCTCTCTCTCTCTGTCTCTCTCTCTCTCTCTGTCTCTCTCTCTCTCTCTCTCTCTCTCTCTCTCTCTCTCTCTCTCTCTCTCTCTCTCTCTCTCTCTCTCTCTATTCAATGGTTTACAAAACCCATCTTTAGATTGGTCATGTGTAATGTTATTTTCACATCATCTGTAATGTTTAAGATTTTATTTTTTTTAAATTTGACACAGATCCCTGTGAACAGCTGCACTGTACAGCGTATGAGCGGTGTGGAGAG
This sequence comes from Fundulus heteroclitus, assembly GCF_011125445.2. NCBI lineage: Eukaryota > Metazoa > Chordata > Actinopteri > Cyprinodontiformes > Fundulidae > Fundulus > Fundulus heteroclitus. Next base: position 16,379 of record NW_023396876.1, read on the forward strand.
AAAGACGGTGTGTACGGCTGTTTCTGTGATGAGGACCACCATAGACCCAACAATGAGAGCTATGGTAAGGTTAAAAACATTAAAAAAGTGATATTAACATTTCAGCAGCGTAGAATTTGGTTTAACTCTCATGGATAAAGATACACTTGTGCATCTTTATATGAGAGAGATTTGCTGTCCGAAGGTTAGTTCCCCAATTATTCCCTTTTCAAGAATCAAAATCAACAATTTTATTCTCAGTGTCACCATAATGAAATTTTGTTGAGACTCCGGCTCAGAATCCACCTATATTATAATGACCGAAGTCAGTTAGATTTTTAAATGTAAAATCATTATGTAATAGACCCTCAGTTTACAGCAGTGTTATTTAAATTGAAAGCCAAAGCACTGGCATCTAAGGTGGTGTTGCTACCATATAAAATACATTCAGTCTTTTGTTCGTTTAAAAACTAGAAACTCCAGTCTATCAACTTCTTTGACAGCAGTAATGCAAACCAGTAGAGAATGGAGAGTTTTACTGCAACCTGCTTCAGAGACAAGTAGATCTGTAGATTATCTGTGTATCAGTGAAAGGATAACTGGTGCTGAGTTATAATGGCTCGACTGAACCTCTTAATCTTTCTGTCTCTGGTGAACAGACTCAAACATCACATGCAGCAGCAGTTCAGGCATCATGTCCATCTCTCGCTGCCAGCTGTTTGAAGCAGGCTTTCACCCCAGTGCTCTCCACCTCCGAGATGAATCTTGCAACGGGACGATCCAGGACGGACGACTCGTGTTCCACTTTGACAACGACAACCATCTGTGTGGGACAACTCTGAGGGTATAGTTAGGAAATTAAAACATCTTTTTAAAGCTTACAGGATGTCCCTACGATCAGCTGATACAATTTTTTTAATTTTAATTTTTTAGAGCAATGGAACTCACTTCATGTATGAGAACAGCATTCAGGGGGACGTGGACACTCATGGAGGTCTGATCAGTCGTCAGAGGAACCTTCATCTAAGCTTCTGCTGTGTTTACCCTCTGGAACAGGCCCTGTCAATGTCTGTGGGCATCAATCCCTTGGAGAGGTGACACAACAAATTATGTCTTCGTCCTTTTACCAGCTGTAGCATTCTTCCATTTCAATGTCTCAATTTATAATTTAGCACTGGTTTTAACACTGGTTGGTTTATTCCGCAGCATTCTGAGGAAGAAGCTTTCTGTTGGCATCGGGTCATATCGTATGAGAATGATCCCTTATTTGGATGAAGGCTTCCTTTTCCCCCTCAGCACTAACAGAAACATAGAAATGGAAGTTGATGAGATGTTTTACGTGGAGGTGCGAACAGAGGGAGTGGATCAGCATCAGCTTTCCACAGTTCTTGATTCATGCTGGGCCACGCCGGTCAACCAAGCAAACTACCCCGTCCGCTGGGATCTCATTATTTCACAGTAAATGAGAACATCTGTCATCTGCATAAGTCTATCTTGTTACATAAGTGCCTGCTTTAAATTTTAACTCCTGAATTGTTTGTTTCACAGGTGCCCCAATCCAGCAGATGGAACCGTAGAGGTGATTCAGAATGGTGTCTCCACTGCGGCACGTTTCTCCTTCAGGATGTTCACTTTTACCAACCACACAGAGATCTACCTGCACTGCAATGTTCACTTGTGTCTTTTGACAAACAACAACTGCACAGTTGTAAGTACCATTGTGGGCTTGGCGTGGCTAAAATCATGTATAATGAAATTGTGCACCCTCAGAAGCCTCTAATGTAATTGTTTTGCTTTTTTTTTTTTTTTTTACAGGACTGCTATCCGGGTCATCTCACCCGCGTCCGGAGAGACGTATCTTACCATGACTCAGGAAGTCTATCACTAGGACCACTAGTCCTTGGAGCAAAGCAGACGACTGGTAATTTTATATTGCTTTCATGGCTTTGTAAAGACAAAGATCATGTTGCAAATGACTGACAAATTGTATGTCTTTTTACAGGTGCACCGATCTACAGAAATGGTGCTTCAGGCCACCTGACATCAATTGTTACCCTGATTGTCAGTTTGCTGATGGCCATTTAATATCTATTAAAACTTTACTTATGATTTATGCTGGTTAGAGACATTTTCTGGGATTTTGGTATTTATAGTAATTGGGTGAAAAACAGAAACTATTTTACATTACAATATCAACCATTTGTTGAATCCATGTAAAATGTAGTTGTTACTTTTGTGGGATTTCTGTATTATTACTTGATAATCTAAAAGAATGTGAACTATCAACTGTGATGCAGGTCTTAAAGTTACACATATATAGAGAGTTAATTAAAATCAACAGGAATGATATCAAAGTGTGAAACTGAATATTAAGGATTTTCAGAATGCTTAAATTAATTTTAAGGAAGTTTTTCCTGTGGGCAGATCCATGTATTTAATCATAAAATTTATGAAAATAGTAATTTAAATTAACTTAGTGTGTCTTTTAATAATTTTTTCTGTTGAATAAAAACTTAAACTCTATGATTTGTGTAAGACATGCTCTCTCTGTTATGAAATTGACCGGCAGAGAACTCGATATTCAAGCCAGACACCTTATGTTTAAAAGTTGTATTAAAGATAAGGAACCTAAGAATTTGTGCAAGAAGGAACAACTCTTCGGGAGAATGACATGTTACTGTGAAGTTTTCGTCTCATCCTCATTTGATAGCTTTACTGGTTAAAGTTATGAAATATACAAAAATTTTATTGTTAGTCTTACATTGTGTACCCTCATAACTGGATTACTTTAGATTTAAGGGCAGTGGGATTTTTAATTTTGACTTTACTTTTTGCCCTATTTTTACTTCCAAGATGAACAAAGGTAAGATTGAAACCGGGGACATTTGCGGTATTATACAAAGACTTCAATGAATAGAACAGAGGGTTTCTCGATAAATCTTGAGATCAACACAGGCTCTGGTAATCAAACAACTCTACCAATGTCTCAAAACAACAAATTGCCGATGTCTTGCGTGGAAGGCAAGGCTCTTGCCTCTGCACTATAAATCAGTGCAGAGGCAAGAGCCTCTGCATTCTCTTAAACACCTACAGGTGCTTGGATCTGGTTACTTATATACTCACCAATTTTTAGCTTCAGCTACCACTTTATACATTTCGTATTGATTAAATACTGTATATAATTCAGTGATGGTATCAAGGTGTTGCTGTATGGTATCTGTAGTTCAGTTGGTCTCTTTGCAGGTGATGAAGCAGACTGATGTAGTTTTGTTAATCTATCTTTTCTGTCTCTTTCTTTCACCTTTTCTCCTTTTTCTCTCATGTTCTCTCCTCTTCTACTTTTTCAATATAGTGTCCACATAATATGAATTATTCCCTACATAAATCATAATAAAACGATTTACATATATAAATCAAGCAGAGCACTATGGCAAAAGCAATAAGTATGAAGGTAATTTTGTTTCAAAACTATTTGTGCATTGTAAGTGTGAATTTGAAGTTGTAGAGAGAGTTACATTAAGTTTTGTATTTTAGGAATTGAAAAAAATCACAAGTACATTTTTTTTCTTTTACACCTGTTAAAATGTTAAGTACAAGTACACACATTCTGTTCTACAAATTCACACAATGCACAAATAGTTTTGAAACAAAATTACCTTCATCATAATGCTCCACTTGTGAGAGTAAAATCTGTTGGGCTCTTTTTGGCATTAAGACAACTTTTATTGCCACATTGCCAGACAGGACACTGTAAAACAAATAACAAATAGCCCCCTAGCACCTCAGCAAACAGTTCACACTCCTGGAAATGTCTTGGAGCCAAGCTGAAAAATGAATCTCGTTCTTTGGATCTGACTATATGTCTAACAGGAGGAACCCCTCACCTAGATGACACAGTGTGGCCAACATTAAGATGAAACATCCCCTCATCAACACCAGCACAAAAAAAAAAAACAATAAGCAGCTGGAGCTAACATGATTCCATCTTTTCTAACTCCGGTACCAAGGACTAATCAGCCAGCTTAAGCCATAACACATCCCATCGTGTTTCCAACTGGAAACCCACTAAACTTTGCTGGAATTCCACTGACAAACAGGTTTGCTGCTCTTCAGCAGGAGCCTACGACAGACACCTCTCCTCCAAACACCAACAAGAAGCATGAGACAAGATTAAAGTCTTCAATGACTTTAATGAGCTTTTATCTGTTATTTGCATTAATCATAATTGTTGTGGGACATTTAAACATCTATTTTGACAAGCCAAAAGACAGAGGTGCAAAAAAGCTGTGTGATATACTTGATAGCTTTGGATTGACTCAACATATCAAACAAGCGACATAATCGAGGGCACACTCTCGACATAATTATCAGTAAGGTTGTAAATATTTCCAAGATCTCTGTAATTGATGTCGGCCTGTTGGATGATTTTTATGTTATCTTTGAAAAATCTCCACGGAGAAATGTCCCATTAGTGAGATTTGAAAGAAAATGTTGTAGGGCTGAATGGCATTAAAACTCAACTTCATATTTACTATGGAATCTATTAAGAAAGGCTGCAAAGCAATTACTCATCACTAAACCATGAAAGGGAAATATTATTTGCTAAAATCATAAACAAAAACATCAACAATGCTCATGCTTTATTGACCACAGTTTAAAGACTCACAAACCCTCATGTTATTGTTGTAGGACCTGCAATTAATTTGCCAACTTCTTTTCAAAGAAAAATATAGATGGTTAATCTGCATATCCACACCAAATCCAGTACCAATTTATGCTTAAACATATGAGAAAATGACTACATTTCAACTACTCAACTATAAAAGCTTACAGGAAATTACAAATCAGTTAAGCTCCTCCTCTTGCTGTCTTGATATCCTACCTACAACTTTCCTTTAAAAAAGTTCAGCCTGTCATTGCATCTGACCTGATCCAAATAGTAAATTCATCCCTCTCATCAGGTGTTTCCCCTCAGGCTTTAAAAACTGTAGTTATTAATACCCTGATAAAAGGAGCAATCTGGACAAATCACATCTGCAGACTTACAGACCAATCCCCAGCCTGCCATTTATCAGTAGAATTATTGAAAAAGCTGTGTTTCAACAGCTAAAAAGTTTCATCACAATGACCAACAGCTTTTATGTTTTTCAGTCTGGTTTCCATGCTCACGACAGTACTGACACTGCCCTCATCAAAGAGAAGTTATTTTCTTTGAACCTAAAGAGGACCAAACTAGAGTCAGTGCACAGCTTCAGTTATTACAACTACAAACTAGTGATCAGTGTAGTGATAGATTCAGACCTGAACCTTCAAGGACACATAAAGACAAAGTCAGCCATCTACCACCTGAAGAACATTCCCAGGATTAAAGGACTAATATAAAGAAACTCACCCATGTGTTTATCTTTAGCCACATATGCAAACAAGCTTAAATCAGAGGCAATCAGACTTTCGCTCAGTTCTTTCTGAAGATGTTTCAACACCTATCCAGGAGCCTTTGTCAATTCTGGTGCCTCGCACTTGAGCAATCTGTAGTTGGTGCACAGCTGTTTTTAAGGACATGGAGGCCCATCCTCCAAAGCGCATTCTAATCCGCCTAGGAGGATGGGCCGGATACTGCCGGATGGGCCGGATACTGTAAAGCGATGTCTTTACAGGTCTACTCAAAAATCAATTAGACAACTGTTGCTGATCCAGAACGCTGCTGCTCGTGTTCTCACTAAAACCAGGAAGATAGAGCTCATCACCTCAGTTCTGAAGTCCTTACACTGGCTCCCTGTAGCTCAGAAAATAGACTTTAAAATACTTCTGCTGGTTTATAAATCACTGAACTGCTTAGCACCAAAATAGATTAAAAACCTGTTGTTGCTTTATCAACCTTCCTACGAGCAACTGAACAGTAGTCACTGAGGCAGGTAATGGTTATTTTTTTGGCACGGAAATAATGATAGGGGATTTCAGGCAGACAGGGACAATGGAGAGCTGTAGGGAGAGGTTAAAGATGTTGAGAAAAATCCCTGCTAGGTCGGACACGAAAATGCTAGCAGATTTTCGTGTCCGACCTGACTGTGGCTTGATGGGTTGAGTAGTTGTCTGGCAATCAGAAGGTTGTGGGTTTGATTCCAGCTTCCCCTTGCCACATGTTGATGTGCCCCTGGGCAAGGCACTTAACCCCAAATTGCCTACTGAGCTGTGTCTTGGTGTATGGGGAGTGTTGGCCTTGTGGTTAGAGCAGCGCGCTTGCACTCAGAAGGATGCAAGTACCCGGTTTGATACCCAGCGCCTGCACTCTGGGTCCCTGAGCAAGACCCTTAACCCCTGGACGCTTCCCAGGCGCCGCACATGGCAGCCCACTGCTCCCCTAGGGTGATGGGTTAAAAGCAGAGAACAAATTTCATTGTAATGTATGTTTCAATGACAATAAAGATGATATTACTATGGCTAGAAAATAACTGCTTCCGTTGAGCTTGATATTTATTCAAAAAGAACTTTATTGGATACTATTTTGGGATTATCTAAAATTCAATAGACATAGAAACAGAAAGGTAAAAGGCAAGAAAGGAAGAGAAAAGTTTTTTTGGAGGTATCTTTGAATTCCTGAAAATTAAACAGAAACTTTTCAATGTACTTACACAAAAAAAGACCCCCTGTTCCACTCTAACTCAGTTAAAGTAAGTATGTTTTATTGTTTACCATTGAATGTTGCTTATTAGTAAAGCTTGTTTTGTTTTATTTTTATGAATAGAAGGTTGAAACCTGCTAAATCTAGACAGTGATTTTTTCCCCAGATACAAGAAACAAACTTCCAGGTCCCTTTTTGAATAAATGCAGATGCACAAGACTGTCGTACCTGCTCTTCCCCTTCTCAGGGAGAAGAGGAAGAATAAATATTTCTATCATAGCTTTAAAAAAACAAACCTCAATGGGAAGGTTAAGATCTTGTCCTTAGCCACTAAATGGCGAAAGAGGATTACTGAAGTGACAGGTTAATGCACAGGTCAGCAAACTTATCAATTCTACTCAATCCAAAAATACTTTATTGTACCTGAAGGGAAATTAAATAAATGAAATAAATTGTGCATGTTCAGTTCAAACAGCCATGTTTTGCCATACTGCTACAAAATTAATATTGAGATATAAACACTAAGAGAAGACGGCTGGTGGAAGAAACACGATCTGGCGGGAAAGAGCGGGCTGAGGAGGGTTTATATACGGAGATATGCAGGTGGACTAAGTCTGACTTGATTGAAGGCAGCAGGTGGCAGTGATCAGGCGTGGAGTGATGACTAGAGGCAAACTGGGCTGAATGGGAGGTGGAAAACTCTAGAAAATGTCAAAAACTGAACCGTGACATATTAAAAAAAAAAATCAATTTTGGGCCAAAATAAATCACCCAACTTTCAAAAAGTAAAGAAATCCGCAAATCCTTGATGATAAAAAAACCGGTCCAAAATTAGCATTAAGAACCCGACATACAATACGACTGTGGATAGTAACTATATTGGAATTCCTGAAAGAATATCATATAGCTTTTACAAATTTTCACAATACTCAGAACTTTTTTGAACTACACTTAAAGACATGTATGTGTTCATCATTTCATGTACCCAATAACTTTAGCCGATATGCGTACAGCAGTCACAAATATTACAAGTACACTGAAATAAAGTCTAACCGGATTGATTTTCAACGGCCGCAGCCCCATTTGCACAGGGCAGACAATCTCTTGACGTTTGTTTCTGTCGCAAAGCATAAGCCTATCACAGAATGCAGAGAAACGAGAGCATATCTCAATTTTCAATTAACAATGTCTGCCTTGTTTTCACAAAAGCTGGCTTACACGTCATAGTCACCTCAATATAAAGGCCAAAGCCTTAAAAGATTTCTGCATTGACAAGAGTGCATGGCTTACAGCAGGAAAATGGAGGGTGTATCCCACGCTACTTGAGTCTGAGTGACGGTCTCAGATAGAATTAAACATAAAAAGTTCAAAAAAGCTAAAATAACCCATAAAACCACGCAATAACTCTTTCATATGGGTGTTTTCTAATGTATTATCAAGTAAACCATGTTTTATCGATAGTTTTAGATCAGTTTTTAAAAGGTTTGAAGAGCCTCATTCATTTCAGATTTTCATTCGTAAAAAAGCCAAAACTGTATAATTTCCCTTCAACCTCACAATTCTGAATTACTCTGGTTTGATCAAATATATAAAATCAACATATAATACACTGAAGCCTGTGGGTGTAATGTAACAAAAACTGGAAAACTTTTGTCGGAAAGCAGGGTAGTGTATGTCCTTATAAGTCACTATGTAGCATAATAGTAACAGGAAAGAGCCTTATTTTTTCACTGTAAGCAGCCGGGGAAAAAAAAAAACACATTTTGCTAGCACGTCGTAAAACCCTAAAACTCGCCTGAAAAGCTTTGATCTTATTATTTACCCCCGGCATTGTGTTTGATTACAGAAGGGGCATTATGCTGCATCATGCTGTCGCCCGTCTCATCGGGGGACACCTAGCCCAGCAGGGGATGGGAGCCTCCCTTTGCAGCCTCTAAACTTGTCTGATTGAATAAGCTTTGATCTTACATTTATTTTCCCCCCACCCTTATGCCGGTTAAGATGCGACTTCACAAACAAACGCATCAGAGTTTTGTTTTAACAAACTCCTCACAAAACAGCCCGGCTGTAGCTCACGTTCAGTTGACTATTAGAATGACGGGGAATATTACGTTCTCAGCAGAGTTACTGAGCGTGTCTGTAAATGTACCGTTTGCTTAGAGGGAGAAAGAATTGAGGAGAAACCCTATCTTACCGTTGTGTGGTTATTGGCAGAACAAGAGTGGAGCATGCATGGAGATGGTATTTTTTTATTTATTTTTTTATTTTGCCTCCTTTTTCTTTTCCGTTGTTCTGTATGAGCTACAGATTTATGTGTATAATCTGTTTGTCATCAACCACAGCCCTTTAGTGTCAAGAGACAAGTTGTAATGCTAAAGAGCAAAGTTTCCTACCCTGCAAATGCAGAGTATAAGTCTGAAGGTTCATACAACTAAAGTTACACATTTGGTTATAAGTAACCCCACAAAAACCACATTTCTTGACCATCTCCATATGCATTAAAGAATTAAATATAGAAAAGAATAATTAAATAAATAGGCAAATAAATACTTAAAGTTGATGTGTGTGTGTGTGTGTGTGTGTGTGTGTGTGTGTGTGTGTGTGTGTGTGTGTGTGTGTGTGCGTGCGTGTGTGTGTGTGTGTGTGTAAGGTGGAGGTCAGGAGAGGAGTCACATAGGGGTGACAGGTGTCATAAAATGGGGAGGGGTCAGGAAGGGGGGGGGGGGTCAGGAAGTGGGACATCCGGGGAGGGGGGGGGGGCAGGTGTCATAAATCAAGGGTCATAAATCACGTTTTTGACATAAGGTATATACTATGTTTTTTTCACAATAATTCTCTCTGTAACCATGTGAGGTTCTTTCACATGGGAAGGTTATGCAGATATGATCAGAGTTATTTACATCAATGAAATTTTCCACAACATTTTCTATGCATATTTAGTCTAAAACAAAGACTGTGTTCAACCAACTTTTGATTGATTATTGCATTCAGTTTTGTGTTTATAAAGTGGAATCTGTTGTGGTTATGTGCTCTAGCGTTTGGAGCTTGTAAGGAACTACGTGTTCTGCTACATAAAATACTGACATAACCTTTTCCATTTAACTTTAAAAATTGTTTTGTATTATGTTTTACTAATCCACCCAGCTTTAAGCAATTTATATATGGATGTTTATGTAGATTTATTATATTACAAAATAAAATTAACCGATCTTAAAAACTGCAGTTGAAGTGTGACAGTTAAAAGTTGACCTAGATTGATGTAGCATCCTACCTGTCAGTCAGCTGTCCCTCAAGTGTTTGCATGCCAGTTCAAAGACAGCAAACAATCACAGTGAACCAACAGGAACATTTCCTACCAATGTGACCTTTAATTGTTTTTACTCTGAAGCTAAACGTTTGTTTGTGTGTTCACAATGTACTATAATTAAAATAAGGCAGAATGCACACACCCTTTATATCAAACAACAATTGGAAAACTTCTAACAGCTGCTGCTCTTACTGCAAATAATTTCAAGCTCGTGAAAGAAAAGTAGGAGATTCACTTTATCAACATTTGTGGTTAAACATTGTTCTGCATTAGAAAAAAAATCTGAGATTGCTTTATTGTTTTGAAGGTTAACTGCAATATGACTCCATTCCTTGGTCAGCTGAGCCAACACTTAGGTTTCACCAGCAAAAGCTTCCCCCAGCCGACTTATCTTCATCTTGTGGTTCAGGTCAAACTACATTTGTTGTTGTCAAATACACTGCCTGGCCAAAATAAAAGTAGCCCATGCAGTAAATGTCCAATGTGAGGCTCGTACATATTTGCTTAGTTAAATCTAGGGGGCGACTTTTATTTTGGCCAGGTTGTGTAGAAAAAGCTTAAGACAGACAGCAAAACAGAAACTCAAGACTTGTCTCATGACTTACCTTCTAAATTTAAAAACAACCTTTAAGTTTGTACAAAGCTAATGTTGCTTTTTCCTATAATCACATCGAACAAGCTATCCAAAATAACTGCTTTTGCTTTTATATTTGCCTTAATACTTCATACATTCAACAATTTATCTGAAATGGTTCTAGAGACTTTAATTTATACAACAGTTGCTGTGAACTTGTCTGCTGTACATACGTGATGTAAAGCTCAGGCTTCTCCATGTTGGTTTGTTATTATATATAAGGCTATACTTGGACTACTACCTATGTAGTTCCTGAAGTGCATAGAAAAATCATATTCTACCAATTCTTAGGCAAATATCTCAGCTAATCAATATCAATTGTATCACAATAAGCACAAGCTAAACAATTAATCCCATTTTAATTTCTTCATAAAATAAAATGTAGCTTCACCATCAGTGTGTACGTGCAAATTCAAAGCAGAAAGAGGAAGACATGTGACACTGTCAAAATAGAGTACGACCCACTTATCTGGTAATGGAAGTTTGAGTGCAAAGTTGCTTTGGCATTCCAAGTGTTTCTTGAAATTTCCTATGTTTGAGGCTATCTCCTCTATCTGAGACCTAGTTTTACTTTAAAGGAAACTCAACACATCTCCTGCAAATATTTTAAGCCTTGAGTTACAGGAACTTGATCTCAGGTGAATTAGGTATGGCTTTCTCTTACTTGTAGGTTTGTAAAGTACAGAAAATGTGAACAGTTTTAAATCAAACTGGGAAGAATTGGTGCATGTCCCTGTTGTTTCACTATTATGAGAAATGTTTCCCCTCATTAATGTGCTTGAGGTCTGATCAGATCAGATAATATAAATTGGCAGCTCTCCTGTAATGTGAGGTTGTTTCTGCAATCTTGAGCTTCAAAGACAGCACACGGTGTGTAGGGTAAATTGCAATTTACTTTGAATAAACATCTAGACCCATATTCACAGTGATTCTCATAGTCCTCTCAGAGAGCTCCTATCTTAGCTCAAACATTCTTGCAAAAGAGTTTTACCTTAATGGTGTGAATGACCCAATTCTAGCAAAGCAAGTGACGCAATTAAGGCAAATAGAGTGAAGCACGCCTGCGATGGATGCAAATCGAATTTAACTGGAGTTAAAAAAATCGGAGTTTTTCTTTAAATTTGCATCGCATCAGAATATCAGGGACTGGACATTGTTGTGACTGAAGGTGAAGGAGCGCAGCAGAGACAAAGCTTTTTTCGATCAAAATGGTGGATAGAAAAATTGCATAGGAATGCTCTTTGAAAAAGGCCGTTTTAATTTAGCCCTGCTGTGACAGAAACCTGGTCAGATGGGACTCAAATGACAACTCAAGCATTTTCCAAAATTCTGTGGTTTAATGACAGTTTAAACGTTAGTGCTCGGAGGACCAGTCAAGAGAGCAAAGTTATCCAAAAAACACCGGGCAGAGTCAAAGCACAAATTATGTCCAAAAGACACTACTCCAAAAAAAGTAAAAAAAAATAAATAAAAAAAAACTGGACTGGAGGTTTGAAGATGTTTCGCTTCCTATCCAGAAAGCTCAATTCAAATGTCTGGAGTAGTGTGGAATACCAAGCGTTATATTATTGCCCAAAAAGGCCTTGTTATGGCTTGGATAACATGCAAGTTAAACCGAAACTGGTACACCCCTTTGCAATGGGGAGTCATTAGGGTCATTGTTGGCCTGACTTACAGGGGAGATGTTGTAATCACCTGCATGGAGGTGAGTATTGAGGTGAAAATTGGAAGGAATCAAACCTATTGATTCCTTTTGAATGATCATGACCTGGATGACTGAGAATTTTCTCCAGTAAAAAGACACAACAGGCTAGAAAGCCTGGGAAAAAAGGCTGGAACGCTTGCTAGAAGAAACAAAGACGAACTGGCATGGAAGGAAGGGTACAGACAGATTAAATACACACAGGATGAGAAGATTGAGAGCAGGTGTGTTCAATCAGGCTGGCTGAGGAAGTGCAGGCAGCGAGGCTGTGGCAAATAAAAGCTGCCACATCACAGTTAGAAAGACCTTTAAATCATCCACTATTCGTCCTCCTCTTGCAGCTCCAGAGCGGGTCATGGCTAGACGCCGCTTCTGCCCTGTTCTGTGGCACTTTCTCTCTAGCCTCTTAATCTGATATCCTGCTATCCTCTCTAAGCTCCAGAGCAGGACACTCTGCCTGGCATCTTGCACTACACTCCCACTGTCCTCATTGAGCTCGCCTCCTAGCCTTACTTCTGTTGTACGGGTGATTTGTCCCCTCAGCGGGATAACAGTTTTGGATCCTGAACAGATGGATTTGGTGGGCCCTGGGACGCAGGCGCCGTTGTTCGTCTTTCCACATTAAATACAGCACAGTGGCTCACTTGGTAAATTGTTGAGTTGAACAGACAGATAGAAGCTCCTCCTATTTGATGACACATTTAAGTAAGTAGAGCGTTGTCCCCAGTGGCCATGCAAATTGCTTGAAAAATGTCAAGTGACAAAATGCAAACGAATGATGCAAAACTTTTGCTGGAATCGCGTTTGGTGTGAACAGACCATAAGAGTGATTCAGATACCTGCTGAGAGCAACTCTGACCGAGCAGTGGACAGAAATTTTTATCTTAGTGAGGAGGTGTGTCCCCCTGCTAGGTTTGACGCTGTCTTCTAAGAGCTGTGATAAGTTGATATTAGAAAACAAAACAAAACTGGAAAAAAAATTCACCAATATGCTCTTAGGAATAAATTCAATTAAATTAAATGTTATTTATATAGCCCCATTAACGGGAAGTAAAAACCTCCAGCAGAACCGGGCTCAGTATGAACGGTCATCTGCCGCGACCGACTGGGGGTTAGAGAAGACAGATAAGAGACACAGAAAGCACCGAAACACACATTGATCCAGGAATCTGTTCTGTTAGGATATCAACGAGGTCAAGTGGAACGAGCTGTTTATCCCAGAACTGCATGGCACACTTAGATGGCACCGACCCAAAAATATTGGCGCATGTCTATCAGATACCACCCCGGAGGTGACACAGTTTCTCTGCTGATGTCACAGTTTGGATGTGTACAGCCCTTGTATGGGTGTGTACCTAGATACCTATATAATGTTTGTGTGATGAGCAATTGGGGCTTCCTGCCGATCAGGAGCCCATCAGCGCTGATGTGACTGTAACTGTTTCTCTGTCGCCTGACTGGGTAAACGAGCTGGGTCCACCAAGGGTGTTTCACCGTAGACGTGGCACGGTGAAAACAATAACAAAATGGTGTTTCCGCCCGAACCCAAAAGGCGACATACCTTCCGTTTTCCGGCTAGGACGTCATTCCAGAGGAAAAACACACAAAAAGGTAAGGAGATTCCATTTATCTCCCAGTGTCTTTTTCTTCCTGGAAGGACCGACTTTTTGCACTCCTAAAGGCAGAGAAAAGTTTGAGGATAATTGTTTGCAAACATGTCGAGAAGAATTTTGGGATTTGCGTGCGGTCACAGAGGTGAAAGTTCGGGAGACCCTGGCCAGGTCTCTGAAAATACTGTGAACCTTGAGAATGTGGGTTTAGAAGGTTCTCTTGTTAGGCACAGAGGAAAATACGTGTTCCTCTGTGTTTAGCATAAAAAGCTGCCATTCCGACAGGCACACCATTACACATGGCTTCTAAAACATCGTGTAGCCTAGAAAATGCGGGTTTAAAGCCCCTTATTTTCCGCGAGGACGAACATAAAATTCTTCGTTTTCACGGAAATATAAAAGCTGCCTTTTCGAAAAACGAGCACGTATGACATTGAGAACAAGACCAGGCAAATACACAATGTTGTGAATGCAGAGGTTTGACGGAGGGTGACTCTGTTAAAACCCCGATTACAGACGAATAAAGAAAGTAAGGCCGGTGAGTTCAAGAAATCTTTTTATAAGAAACCATGACCTGTTGTGGAAACAGGAAGACCGGAATAAACCCGTGAGCTGGACGCATACACAACCAGCAAGACCGAAGAAAGAGTACGTAGAGAGTTAACTAAAGCTTGGCCATAAAGGGTGAGTGTGTGTGTGTGTGTGTGTGTGAGACAAGTTACTGACATTGAGCCAGTAAAATTGAAGGGTTTTTGGTGATGCAGAGGGGCCTCCGCTAGAAGGCCAGATGTGCACTCACTATTTGCAAATGTTAAAAAATAGACTAGCCCAAGCACAGGTAAAAACGGCTGGTGCTGGTGAGTTTGCTCGGGAAAAATACCAAAAAGAGGAAATCAAAATAGCAGGCTTGATAAAACTAACTGAACTTTATTTCAGCGTATGCTTCCCAGGCCTCGACAAACAAGAGAGTGAAAGTCTGCAGGGGGTAAGTGAATCATCTTCTTTCAAACAAGAAGGTAAGTACACGACTCCTCCAGTTATTCCGGACATGTCACTGATTCGGCCTACGCAGTTAGAACAGTCCATGTCGACCTAAAACACTGGTTAAGAACGGATTTGTAACAGCCGGAAAACCTGTCAAACACATTAATCACATGCTGCGCTTGAAAGAAGCCTTGACAAAACCTGAATGCGTGGCGGTCATTAAATGCGTGGGTCATCAATCTGGGGCCTCAAAAATAGTAACGGGGAACAACTCTGCTGATTCGGCCGCAAAAACAGTGGCTGATTATAAGAGAACTGTAAAGGCAACAGCACAGATGGTTCAGTCCCCCGTTGTTGCACGGGACACGGGGCTGGTGGAGGTCATTGACATGCAAAAAGCTGCAGCACCTCAGGAAAAACAGGCATGGGTTGAAAAAGGGGCAAAACAGGACGAACAGACGGGTGTATGGAGGTCACATAATGGGAGACTTGTGGCCTCCTTGGCACTTCTGTTGCTTCTTTGTGAAGAAGCGAACCACAGGGGCCACCAGTCCAGTGAAAAACTGCTAAGGCTAATTAGCCAAAAGTGGTGGCACCCTTTCCTCAAGGATGTTTGTAAATATTTTGTAAACACTTGCTCCATTTGCTGCCATTACAACCCAAAGTAAACATTGAGAGTTGGAATGGGAGCATTTCCTGTTCCCAGCAAACCTTGACAGGAGGTTGTTATTGATTTTGTGGACATGGGAAAAGAGAAAAGGGTGAAAGGATGTAGATATTTGCTTGTTTGTGTTGATACTTTCATCAGGTGGATTGAAGCCACGCCCACCAAAACAGAATCTGCATGAGAGGTCATTAATTGGCTAATTAATGACCTGATCCCACGTTATGGTGTTCAACTCAGAATCCATTCAGGAATAACGGAACACACTTCACCTCAGACTCCCTAAAACAAGTGGAGGAGTACTTTGGGATCAAACAGAAGTTTGGCTCAGCATATCATCCAGCCTCTCAAGGACTTGTAGAGAGGACAAATCGCACAATCAAAGAGCAATTGGCTAAAGTTTGTGCTGATACTGGAATGACATGGCTGACTGCGCTGCCATTGGTGATGTTCTCAATTAGATCATCACCCAAGTGATGTAAAAAAAAAAGTGAACTTTTGACAGGAAGGACAATGCCACGTCCTTTCACTTCCTCTCTCCAACAGGGCTGTGAACCCTGTCTGGATCTACAACAAGAGGAGCTAACGCATTATGTCCAACAATTGCAGTCTGCTGTGAAGTTTTTGTCTCACAACACACAGGAAGCCCTGACCGGAGAACCAAAGGGAGAGACTCCGGAGCAGATTGCCCCTGGGGAGTGGATATACAGAAAAGTGTTCCACGGAACTTGGAAAGACCCCAGGTGGATTGGACTCTTTAAGGTGGTAAGCTCAACCACTTACAGTATGAAGGTTTGGCTCGACGAAGCTGAAACCAAGGTAAGCAGATCTTGGCAAAAATCACACTGTAGAAAGGGCACACCTTCCACAGAGAGGAACCTCAGAGACACCAGAAAGCACCTGAGGGATATTGGAGAAAACATTAAGGAGTAAGAATGTTGCTGTGCTGCAGCAAAACATTGAAGGGAGGACGGTCCAGTTTGATTTTATTTTTCTTTGTTTCTGGTTTAATCCATGCAGAACAAATTCATTTTGATACCACAACCTCCCGCATGAATAATTCTGGACCGGTTGTGTACAGGGCCAAGTGCAATGCGCCGGCCTGGAAAATATCGTCAGATCCCTGCATTAGATATTACGGGGGCTTAAAGGTAAACTATACTCTGGGTAGCTCAGTAACTTTTCAATTCGATCTCTGTGATGTCATCGACTGTGGGGAGGACCCTGGATCCTGGAGGGGTTATGACGTTTACATGTGTCACTTCCTGTATGGCGCAGTGTCACAAAACAAAGTGTGCAACTGCCATTGTTTCAGACTCACAGTGCTACAGGACAGGTGAATGCAGTTGTTTATAACCCTCTATCATGTGCTGATAGTGTTCAGCTGAGGAACATGCTCCCTGATCCAAGAAAAGGGGCGCACCTTTGGATCAACGTATTCTTGAAGATTTTAAGCGGGTATGTATTGGCTATTGGTGATGTGAGGACTGGTTTATCAGCATACCTGGAACCACATGAAGTAAATGCGGTTGAAGTTTCTGCTGGAACTGACGAACTAGGAGCAGCTGCTTCTTTGGCCCCGGTGGCATGGCAACTTTGGAGCACACTGAGGATGTTTTATCCGGTAAGTACGGATTCTGGCCTTTTTAATGACACTACACGTTGTGCAGGGGAGACGGCTTCAGCATATGCAAACAGAATGTTGAAAGTATGGGAAGACCAGACGGGCTCTTGCCCGTTATCAGTCATGCTGCAGCAACGCTTTAAACAAGCAATGTTAAAGGGCCAAACAGAGGATGTTAAGGAGAACATGGACAGAATGGTTGCGAGTTATGATATGCCTTTAGATCAATGGATGGCTGCTTTGGTTCATCAGCTGGATATGGATGAAAAGAACATGAAGCAACTTAGCAGAGATATACAGAAGTTAGAACAACAACTCTTAGCTGAACAGCTAAAAGAGCTGAGAGATAAACAAAGCAAAAGGAGGAAGAAAAAGAATGTTGCAAAAGCTCAGATGGTTACTGCCCCGACATCTGTGTTTGGTGCATTACATTAGATGGTAATATCGGGTGATCTGTCAAGATCTGTCATGGAGAGAAATCAACCGATTTGACTGGATTAAGAAATGTGTGACATGCTGATAAAGTAATTAATTAATTGTCACCAGCATCAAAATGTTTGAATGGAGCTTATTTACATCCTCATCATTATTTTTATTTGCTTCTTATGTTTACTCGCCATACTGTTTATTTTACGAGCTGCCACTAGGGGTGTGTGAGATGAAAATTGTAATGGTGGTCTGACTGTTTTTTCCCCCCACACCATAAAGACGTGTAAATAAACATCCATCCATCCATTTTCCAAACTGCTTAAGTAAATAAACATTTCCTTTGTAAAGATTTAATCAAAAACTGTAAATTTAATCAATAACTAAAAATGTATAGTAATTATCCGTATTATACTTTATTGCTAAGTGCTGTTGCACATTTACTGTTTCTTTAAGTTAGATTGTTTTGGGTTTATACCAGAAGAAATGTGTGGCTTCTGGGTTGAGGAGTGGTGGTTCGGGGGACTGACGGGGTGAAAGCTGTCCCATTCTGTTTGTCCTAAAATAAAGTGTTAGCAGCAAAACCTCAGTCTGGTACTTGGATGTCATAATGGAAGGATACAGTATTCAAACTTTTAAATTTCCCTATTTAAAATAAATATTATTCTATGCTTAATTTTAAGATGAAATATATGCATTGTGCTGTATATGTGCACCTAGCTTATGACCTCTGTTTCATTCATTCTGGCAAATATGCTCAATAGGCTGAAATCAGGAAAACTGTCATGCAGCTGAGACATGTAAGGTCAAAGTGAGTGATGAAGGAGAAGATGGAGAGAGAGAGAGAGAGAGAGAGAGAGAGAGAGAGAGAGAGAGAGAGAGAGAGAGAGAGAGAGAGAGAGAGAGAGAGAGAGAGAGAGAGAGAGAGAGAGAGAGAGAGAGAGAAAGAGAGACCGTGGAATTGGAGGCAACAGAGGAGAGAATTTTTTAAGGGATCTGGGAGAAAAAAGCGAGCAAGAATCAGAAAATGTCTCTTGATCTCTCCTGACTTTACGTCGTTTACGTAAACGTAACTGTCTAATCTGGGCCAAAAGTTTTATTTACAAGATTAAGTTGAGTGACTGTCTCTCTATGGATCGTGCAGTGCCTACAAACAACGCTGGAGGTGACTTCAACTTTGGTTTAAATATAGAAAGTATAGGTTGAATACAACAGGGTCTCAGCGTAGTTGGCAGTCAGTTTGTGTAGTCAAACAATACATGAGTGATTTTGGTCTTTGCGATGCATGGCGTTCTCTTCATCCTAATAGTAAAGAATACACTTTTTTTCTCAAATATTCATCATTCGTACTCTCGTCTGGACTACTTTCTAATAAGCAGCTCACTGCTGTCAGAAGTTTCAGAGACGGTAATTCATCCTATTGCTATCAGTGATCACGCTCCTGTTACTCTCACCTTAATTAATAAAAAAATAACCCCACAAAACAAAAGCTGGAGATTTAATACATCACTGCTTAAAGATGAAGAATTTATAAAATTCATCAAAGAACAGTGGGCTTCATACTTGGAATACAATGATCAACCAGGTACATCGGCATCGATATTGTGGGAAGCTGGAAAAGCAGTGATGAGAGGTAAAATAATTTCTTTCTCATCTCATAAAAAGAAAAAAGAAAACAAAAAGATTCAGCAATTAAAAAAATTAAGTTACTAGAATCCTCTCAAAAAGAAGGAAAGTTAGGTAAAATCCGTGAAGTAAAATTAGAACTAAACCACTATATTGAAAAGCAAAATAGATTTCTAATACAAAGACTTCAAATAGAAAATTTTGAACATGGCAACAAGTCAGGAAGCTTCCTAGCTAATCAGCTTAAAATAAATAAGGAGAAAACTACTATATTTGCAGTTACAGATTCAACTGGTAATACAGTAAGTGAACCGAAGTGTATAAATAATACCTTCCACGATTTCTACAAATCTTTATACACACCACAGATAAATCCATCAGAGAAGGATATTAAGCAATTTATGGATAAAATTCTCCAACAGCCTGTGTCAGGACAAATATCTTCCAGTTTTTGTCTACAGAGGGGCACCAGGCAAGGATGCCCTCTTTCTCCATCACTTTTTGCCATCTTTATAGAACCTCTAGCAGCAACAATTAGAAAAACAAAAGCTGTAAAAGGTATAAAATGCATGAAAATAGAGCATAAGATTAGTATGTACGCGGATGATGTATTACTTTTTCTCCAGCATTCAAATAATTCTCTTTCACAAGTAATTAGAATACTAGAATCTTTCTCTAAAGTATCAGATTACTCTTTAAACTGGTCTAAATCTACGGTACTGTCAATTAATTGCTCTCTCGAAAACTCCCTAGATTTACAAATGCAATCAGGAAATATTAAATATTTAGGTATTACTGTGTCGTCTAAATTAACGGATTTACTTAAACTTAACCACGCCCCACTTTTAAACAGGATAGAAGAGGACCTTGAAAGATGGAAATCGCTTCCAATCTCACTTATGGGTAGGGTATCTTCAATAAAAATGATGGTCCTACCTAGAATTAATTATTTATTTTCAATGATCCCCAATAATCCATCATCTGACTGGTTTAAATCTGTAGACTCTGCCATTTCTAAATTTCTTTGGAAAGATAAACCCCCACGTATCAGCTTAAAGACAATACAGAAGACTAAAGACAGGGGAGGATTAGATTTGCCTAACTTCCATAATAGGCTACAATACATCTCTAAATGGATAAAAAAATTGTCTTCTAGATGAGCCTTGGTTAGATATAGAAAAGGAAATGTGCAATAATATCATGATTTCAGATTTGCCGTTTACTAGCTCAAATATAAAACGGCATACATGCTTCAAAAATATCAACATTAGTTTTACTCTGACAGCATGGTGGGAGTTCCTTAAAATGGCAAAGTCATCCCTTATCCCATGCAGTTGTACACCTATCTGGAATAACCCTGATATCCTACAAAATAATAAAATGATAAACTTTACATACTGGAAGAATAAAGGTATTAAATATCTGGAACATCTACTTGACGGAACCGAGTTCATCAATTTTGCTAAACTAAATATGCAATATGGCATTAGTAAAAATAAATTCTTGGAATATGAACAACCTAAATCTATAATTAGAAATAAATATAAGCATATTAATGGTGGTTTACAAATCCCAACTAATATATTAGAGTTCCTAGATTTAACCCCCCCCCCCCCAAACTACTGTCTAAATCATACAGGACACTGACTAAAATAGATGATTCGATATCTCTTCCTATTATGAAATGGGAAAAGGATTTATCAGGCACCTTTGAACAAAATATCTGGGCTCAGATATGTCTAAGAACTTTCAAATTGACTAGAAACACCAACTTACAACTAATACAATACAAAATCCTTCACAGAGTACACGACACAGGACAAAGATATCAAGATGGGTTTGGCACAATCTAATATCTGTCCACACTGCATAGGCAATCATCCTGATAATTATTTTCATGCGTTATGGTTATGCACACCAGTCCAGAGGTTCTGGACACAGATATGTAAGGACTTTTCAAAGTGCTTGAGCTGTAAAACACCTTCCCCATCAGTTTGCTTGCTGGGTAATTTTGAGGAAAGTCCTCTGAAAAAAGAAATAGTTTACATGGTTTTCACTGCATTATGTATCGCAAAGAAAACTATCCTCATGAATTGGAAAAGTAAAGAAAATCTCAGTATTAATCAGTATAGAGATCTTTTGTTGGATCATATTAATCTAGAGACAGCATCTGCTTCCACATCTGATTGGTCTCTTTGGGCTCCTATGATCAACACCATCACTTATTGGAATAGGGGGCAGTGGGTTGCTTCCTGCAGGGCGCAGTGGCTGGATGGAGGGATTCCTGGGGCTCTGGGGGCACTTGGAGTAAGGCGCCTGGTGGATCTGACTCCAGGGTCTGTTGCCCTCATCTGGGAGGAGCTTGGGAGGCCTACGGGCGGCCTACAGCAACCGCTTGCGGCGCTCTTGGGTGACGGACGTGGGTTACTGACCTGGTAGCTGTGCTGCCGCTGGGTGGGGCCGGGGTGGGTCTGGGGGTCTGGGGTCCCTGGGGTGCGCCGCCCTCGGGCGGCCCCGGCGGGGCCCCGGGGGTTCTGGTTCCAGGGCGTGTGCCGCTTTTGGTGTGGGCCGGCGCACGCCCGGGTGTCCGCCCCTGCACGGGGCCTCTGGTGCGCTGGGGGGCCTCGGGGCCTGTTGAGCTGGTAGGGGGCATGGTCATTAACATCTCCGGACAGATGCTCTTCTCCTTCATTGGATAGCCACTCTGCTAGTGGGGGGAGGGGAAAGGAGGGGGAGTAGGGACTTAGCCAGCCTTGATGTCTACTGTCGAATGTATGGTGAGTTGTTTGAACGCTAGTGTTGGGGAGGGATTAAATCTACAGGTGTGGGGGGGGGGGGGGGGGGGGGATGGACGTTCTGGTGGGCTTGTGTCCGGCCCCCTGTCCTGTCCTGGTCCGTGTCGTCTCCCGGTGCGGGTTTCGCTTAGGGGGTGGGGTTTGGGATGGCTCGTGCGGGTTGGCTTGCCAGGGCCCCCCCTCTTATTTATTTATTTACTTTTTTTTGGGGGGGGGGGAGTAAAGCCAGTAGGCTTGGTGGGTGGGCTGGGGGGGTTGAGGTGTTGGTCCTGGTGGGTGGTTGGCTGGTGGGCCCTGCGGCCTCTCCCTGGCCCCCGGGCTACGGTAGTGCCGCTGGCGAGGCCCCCTTCTCTGGGTGGGGCTTTTGGGGAGCGGGGTTGCCTATTGGAGTCAGTAGGGGAGCTGTCTCCCTGGGATGGCTTCCCAGTCCTTTGCTCCCCATCCCCGGACTCCTCCCACTGCCTGCTCCATCACGCCGCCACACATGTAGGTCCTGGGGGAGAGGGCGTTACTGGAGGTTGCCACTTTCTTGTGACGCCCCTCTCCCCAATTTTATTATGCATCTTAGACACTTTCACTCCAAACATTTTCACAACGCACACTCATGTAGGCCATGGTATGGGGGGGTGGGGGGAAGACGTCTGGGGGGGGGGGCTTATGTTGTGTGCGCCTCACCTCGGACGGCTCCCTTCACCTCCTCTCACACTTGGACATTGAGGGTTCTGGGCAGTTGCCCGGAGGGGGTGCGCTGGCACCAGCTTCCTTCCGGAGGGGGGGTGGGCTGTGCCGTGGACACTCTTCGGCGCTCCCAGTTTTTAAACGCACTTGAGAACAACATGCAACAACACAACATCTGAGTGGGCGTAGGGAGGATCGGGGTCTTCTGCACACCCCCGTTCTCCAATGGCGGCAAGGAGTCTGGGGCCTAGAGGAGGTGCGGGCCACTGTGTCCGGGGTCTTGGCGGGGGGCTGCAATGGGTAGTCAGCGGCTTGCCAGGTCTGGGGCCCCAGGAGGGGCGGGGGGCAGGGGTGGCTAGGGTAAGGTGGGGGAGGGAGGGGGTTTATTAGGTATTTAGGGGGTGACGGGGGCTCTGGCTGGGTGGCTCGTACGGGTCGTGTTGGCCCGCCCTCTTTGGGGGGCTCGGTCCGGGGGGCGTCTGGTCCGGGGGCGGGGCCGGGGGTCGGGCACAAGCAGTCGTATAGTCGATTTGGGGTGACCCCCCCCCCCCTCTGGTCAGTGTTGGATGCGAGTGTTATGTGGGAATGTGTGTACAGCGTCTTTTTTTTTTAAATCTGTGTGTGGTGAGTGTGTGTGTCCCATGGTGTGAATGAGTTTTCCTTTTTTTTTTTTTTCCAGGCATGGGTGTGGTCCGCTCCCTCTCCCAAGAACATCTCAAGTCTCCGCTAGGTGCGTAGCCCATCCCCCCACGTCCTGCCCTCCTCCGCTGCGCTGGCAGGCGCCTTGGCCCTCTGGTGCATTGGTGGGCTTCGGGTTTGGGGCGGGTTCCCGGGCGTGCGCCGGCCTACTCCCGGCGGCTTCTTTGCGGGGCCTGGCCCCCCGGTGGGCGGCCGGGGCCCCCGCCACGGGGGCGGGGTGCCCCTGGGGCATGGCCGGGGCCACTTCAGTGGGTCTAGCTGCCGGAGGAGCCCACGGGCTCGTCCCCGCGGCTCTTGGGGGCGTCTGCATTGCGGTGGCTGGGGGATTTCCTCGGGGTCGTCTCTACTCTTTCCTGGGGGGGGGGGGGGTTGCAGATATCCTGTGTCGGCTCCTCCTGGGCGCCCTGCTTTAGGGACTCCTTTGGGAGTCCGGGATTATGGGTCCCCTGACTCCTGCCTCTGTGCTTAGGGAAGGCGGGCCTTTGGTTCTCCACAACCACTATCAAGCTATTTCCTTCTGGATAAATTTCACCTAAACTAGTGCACTCTCACAAACTCCCACAGGTGATGGGTCCCAGGTATTAAATGTTCACTTATATACAGTAAGCTTAGAATTTATTTATTTATTTATGTTCTTTCACTTTCTTTTTTCAGGTATCACATTACACATGTCAGCTTACATAATAATATATATGATTTAGCAATGGCATCTAGGTGTTATTCGATTGCATCTGTTGCTTTATGTCTGTTGGTTGTGCTGTTCTTTTTGCATCTCTCTTTCCAGGTGATGGAGCAGACGGAGAAGGTTTTATCATTCTCTCCCTTTTATCTCTTCTTTCTTTCTCCTCTACTCTTTTTTTCTCTCTCACTACTTGTTCTTCCTTTACTCTCCCATTGTAATGTCCATATAATTTGAAATATTCCCTGCAGGAATCACAATAAAGCTATTTACAAGCATAAATCAAGTGGAGCACTATGGCGAAAGCTGTTCGCTCCACTTGTAAAAGCAAAATCTGCCGAGTTCTGGATGATTTCTGCTTCAGAGTCGTTTCAGATTGTGGAGGTGTGGAGTATCCCTTTTTTTCTCTGGATCCACACTGAGCCACCTATGCACATGAAAATCCTCAGGATTCTGTTGTGGATGTTGTGTGTAACTTTATTGCAATTTATTTCAAATTATGTTTTAATTTTATTTACGTAACCTTTGTTATGATGATTGAGTTGTAACTGCAACTGCAATTAAAAAAAAAAATTAAGATACTAATGTCCAATCACCTGTCAGCATTTTACTGCGATTGTCTGTTTGTATAAAGCAGTTGTATTTGACAAGGCGACCAACATAAAATGGAGAAAAAAAGGTTGAGAAAACCAAACTTGACAGAGGAGCAGCGCCTTGGTCCGCTCAGAGTTTTGAAAGCTAAATTGATCCCAGGATCATGGTGCAAATAGGTAGACTTTGAATCTCATTGCCACAGATCAATGCATTGTTTTTTTCCGTGCGTATTTTTCTCTGCTTTAATGCACCAGCCTAGGATGTGAGAAGCATTCCATGCTTTTTTCCATCAAAACAGAGGAGATGGCATCACACAAGCAAACTTCTAGATGACCATTTAAGCTACTCATCATTGACAATACTTTCTCATTTATTTTTTCTTCTCTAGTGTGTATTTATGTATATATCTTTCTGCAACATTTTCCAATACTTCTAAAATGTTTATTATTGAGAGCATTTTATAGTCTGTAAGTAATTTACAAATTCCTCTGTATTACATTCTTCGTACATTTTTCCCTTTTTTATACGTAATTATTCAATATTTTTCCTATAATTTATTTATCCTCAATAAAATAACGCTACTAGAGCCGCTTTAACCCATCCTCTCACTGAAACTAATTAATTTCCCTCTGTGGGCATGATAAAGTTAATCTCATCTAGACATTAATGAGATTCCAGTCCCCTTGGGTACTCCTGTGCTGCTCACTACCTGGATAGACACACCACTCTCCGGTCTCACAAACTGTAGTCTGTTTGTTAGGTAGTCTCTGATCGGGTTCGATTTCAGGCACAGGTCCTTTGCTGCATGTCTTCGCCCCTCTCTCGAACTGCATTTCCTGTCAGCCTACTTTGTAAAAAATGAGACACTAGTGCTAAAAAACCCCAGAAAAATAATATCAAAAATAAAAATAAAGATGGTAGTCTCTCGTCCAGATAATTTCTGAGACCTCCACCTGAGTGTTTTGGAGATTCCGACAAAGCAAATCAAGCTAAATTATGCTAAAGGCAATGGAAAAATCAAAGAACTTGATCCTTGTAAAGCTGTCTAACTTGGTTAAATGACAGTGGGTTTGTTGAGGACATCAGGGCCTAATTTTTCCCCCCTGTTCTCTAATTTTGCATTGCTTGTCATCATTTCAGCTTTTAACTTTTTGTTCTCTCTCTTTTTTCCCCCCTTCGTAGTAGGTGCACCTGGTCTGGCGTTCTGTCAACTGTGACATCATCAAGGGAAGACAGATCATCCACTATTACCATCTAATGTAAAACAGATTACTGGATCAATGTGTGCTTCTGTGTGTTTTAGTCCCTCTTGTTGTGTCTCTGCTCTGTATTCTCTAACCCCCAGTTGGTCGAGGCAGATGACCGTTCATACTAAGCCTGGTTCTGATGGAGGTTTTCCTTCCCGTTAATGAGGAGTTTTTCTTTCTGCTGTCGCTATATGCTTGCTCAGTATGAGGGATTGCTGCAAAGTCATGGACAATGTAGACAACTCTCCCTGTGGCTCTACGGTTCTCTAGTAGTGAATGTGGTTTGTCGGGACTTTGATGCAATCAACTGGTTCCCTTATATAGGACATTTTTGACCAATCTGTATAATCTGACCCAATCTGTATAATCTGATGGAATTTCACTTTGTAAAGTGCCTTGAGACGACATGCTTCATGAATTGGTGCTATATAAATAAAATTGAATTCAATTGAATTGATGACAGATGGGTAAATTTAAGTTTAAGTTTACTTCCTGTTTGCGGTAAGGCAAATTGTGTCACTTCCTGTTTGCACAGTGTGAACGACGGACTGTTGCTCCAGATTCTCTCGCTTTTATCTTTAATGTCTTTGCTGTAACATCTGGTTTTAACACATAAGCAATTTTAAAACCTTCTCTGTAGCTGCACATCGCGCTTGGGAACTCCTCGTGTTTCACACGGTTTGCTTTTTTGGCGTGGTAAAAGGGCCAGGTGAATTACGTGGTAAAAGGGGAGTCACATAGACCTAGCGTTACCTCACTTAGTGGTCCTCCAGAAGCTCCACCCGCGCAGCCGGGTAACCAGGCTTGCTGGGTGATGGTTCGTAGGAAGCATAGCTCTAGATTTCAGCCCCCAGGTCACCACCAACCCGTCTGCGTTTCTAACGGGCGACATAGAATCTTACCTGAAACTGCTGGCTAAGGATAAGCGTAAGTAAGATTGTTATCCACGCTGGCGGTAATGACACCCGGTCACGCCGATCGGAGTACACTAAAGTTGGTGTTGTTTCGGTGTGTGAGTTTGCTAAAACAAAGTCGGACTCCGTAATTTTCTCTGGTCCCCTGCCTGATCTGACCAGTGATGACATGTTTAGCCACATGTTATCATTCAACCGCTGGTTGTCTAGGTGGTGTCCTGAAAACAACGTGGGCTACATTGATAACTGGCGAACTTTCAGGGGAAAACCTTGTCTGATCCGGAGAGACGGCACCCATCCTATTTTGGATGGTGCAGCTCTTCTTTCTAGGAATCTGGCCGGATTTATTAGTTCTCCTACATGCTGACAACCCAGGGTCCAGACCAGGAAGCAGAGCCGTAGTTTAACACACCTCTCCACAGCTTCCGTACTGTTACCCACCCATTACCCTATTGAGACGGTGTCTTTCCCACGCCCAAAACTTAACAGATCAAAAACTGATCTAAAAGGAACAAATCATAAAAATCTAATAAAATCAATACAGCTCACCTTGAAACAAAAAATAAAACAATTAAATGTGGTCTATTAAATATAAGGTCTCTCCCTCCAAAGACTTTGTTAGTTAATGAATTGATTTCTGATAATCAGATTGATTTATTTTGTCTCACAGAAACCTGGCTAGAAGAGGACTACGTTAGTATAAATGAGTCAACTCCCTCCAGTTATTCAAATTTCCACATTCCCAGATCTGTGGGAAGAGGAGGAGGAGTGGCAACCATCTTCCAGTCTGATTTATTAATTAGCCCCAGGCCAACTAATAACTACAGTTCTTTTGAACATTTAACCCTCAGTTTCCCTCATCCAAATTGCAAAGTAATAAAACCTTTTCTGTTTGTTGTTTTGTATCGTCCACCAGGCCCTTGCTCTCAGTTTTTGGATCAGCTGTCAGACTTCTTATCTGATTTGGTGTTAAACACTGACAAGGTTATTATAATGGGGGATTTTAACATTCATGTTGACACGTTGAATGTGATAACCTTAGTGTAGCCTTTAAAACTATCCTAGATTCAATTGGTTTTGCTCAAAATGTGCATAAACCGACGCATTCTCGGCATTGATTGTAAAGAATTAACAGTATTTACTCACAACCCTGTCCTATCTGATCATTTTTAGTAACATTTGAGTTTAATCTAACTGAGTTCTCCACCCCCAAAAGAGGGTTCCATTATAGTAGATATTTATCGGACAATGCTGCATCAAACTTTAAAGAGTCTGTCCCCCTTTTAATATCATCAGTATTGCAGAAATACCCTGCAGAAAGCAGCAATGTTGTTTGTTCCGATTCACAAATAGACGACTGTCAAGTTATGTCTGGTCTGATGTTTCAGCTCCTGCCCAAACTTGAAAATGGCTGATCATCACCAAGAAGGACGCTAGGCACAACTCAAATCCTTTTCCTTTGTGTTTTATTTGTTGACACTGGGGATTTACAGTTAGGATTTAGGATTAGGTTGAAAACCTAAAAAACAGAAATTGAATTAGTTTCAAACAAACATTTTCACTGTGGCTCAACCATAAGCACAATATAACCTGAACATTACCAGGCCACAAGCCATAATACAATATCTTCAAAATCTCTAGCTCAACTCCTATCTTTTAATAAACAACATATTCATAACTGCAACTTAATTTCCTTCTTACCAGTTGTGTCTCTGGTGATTTGACCATGAGCTAAAACCTGCTTGGTGGAGAGCCTGTCCCTTCCTTTGTCTTCAAACTGCCACACAGGTGTGCACAGGTGTTCTAACCACAGGAAGCTCCACCCCCAACACAAGTTTACTCCTCTTTTCTCCTACTTTTCTTCTTTTTGACATGACAACGACTTTGTAAACAGTATGACTTCGTCATTGCGTACTGCATTAGACAATGTAGCTCCCTTGAAAAAGAAGGTGATAATTCACAGCGTAATGGCGTACTGCGCACGTGACGTCACCATCTCATGAGCAACGCCCTTGCAGCTAAGGTAGGACAAACGGTGTGAGAGCGCAAGTAGCAACCAGCCATTACACATGCAACAGATACAACGATATGACCGACTTTTCAGCTGTTAAACTATCACAAGAGGATGTCCAGGCGCCCAGTTTACTGGTAGAACTGTCGAACAACATACCAACGTTCAGCTCAAATGATGGCTTGAGTGTTGAGGGCTTAGAAAGAAAAAAACGGGCCAAGTTGATAGAACGGTAAGTCGATGTTTTTCTCATGCTTGGCGTACATGGTGTCATCGGCCGTTTTTTTCTGTTTGTAGTCACCGTCCAGGAATCGGTATAAATTGTCCGGCCCGCCGAATAATTTAGTCCGGTCCGGTTGCCAAATGCATTATCATTATCCAACGGCTGTATCTCCTCGCTGCATCGACCGATCTGCACCAGATTTTTTGTGAGTCATGGGGGAGCGCTGCCGAACGTGTTTTTGGGAATCGCCCGGTGGACGGGCGGGGAAAATGCGTGACAGCATCTGCGGTGGCCGGCGATCGGCCCTCGTAACTCGTAACTGTACTGAAGATTTCTCTTCAGTACAGTTGCCAAACTTACACAGATTCATACCTCTGTTGATCCATCCATTCCCTTAGCTCTTAGCAGTAATGATTTTATGGGATGATTTTATCTTCATAAATAAAATTGATTCCATTAAAAATAAAATAAGTTTGGCATCCTCCCAAACATGGTTACCTCGTCTTCAGTAAGTGAGGCAGTGCTGGAGGAATCTTTAGAACCTGTGCAGTGTTTGAACTGTTTAGAGGCAATAGAGCTTTCTGAGCTATCTAAAATTTTAGCTTCATCTAAACCTTCTACCTGCATGTTGGACCCAATCCCAACCAAGATGTTGAAGGACCCTTTGATCAGTGGTCCTATTTTAGACATGATTAATCTATCCTTATTAAATGGATATGTATCACAGGCTTTTAAAGTAGCTGTTATTAAACCTTTACTTAAGAAATCATCTCTTGATCAAGATGAGTTAGTAAATTACAGACCAATATCTAATCTTCTTTTCTTATCTAAAATTCTTGAGAAAGTAGTTGCTAACCAACTATGTGAACATTTACAAAGTAATGACCTACTTGAGGAGTTTCAGTCAGGCTTCAGAGCTCATCATAGTACTGAAACTGTCATGTTCCATGTTTACTTGTAGTGTTTTGCCTCACCTCCTCCTTCCTCGGGGTGTGACAGGCAGGTCTGATCCTCAGCTGTGCCTCATCAGATAATTGGTGAGGGTTTAAAAGAAGAGTTTAACTTATGACCATGGAAGAAGGTCAACAGCAAAACTTTAGTGAAATAATCCCAGGAACCAGCAAAAATATGTTAATAATTTCTTATGATAATTATCAATCTGTTCATTGTTAGTTGAAAAATTTAATGATTTGTTACTGCATGCTTGCCGCACTGAACCCTTTTTTCAGAAACATTGCTTTGAGCTGTGTTAAAACCTGATAATTTTATATCAAATTTTAGTTCAAACAGGATATTGCTGCTTATTTTGATGTGCCATTTTATAAATTTGCATTCCCATACTGCGTTTGATTGAGGAAATTTGTAAATCTGAGCAAAATTATTTTAATGATATCAATCTCTTAACCTGCCACCCTGATACATTTCTGAAGCAAACTGAAAATATGCCCAAAGACTGATCGGTCATTGCATCTTTCTGCACTGATTACAAAATTCCATATCTTATCTCCTATTGATTTTTTTTGTCACAATGGAGACATTTTATATTATACTAAAACAAACTCAGCCGTCTTCTTTTAATCATTGTCAACATAGATAAAAATTGCTATAATGGATTAACTTTTATTTCTGCCCTATGTGTTCTACTTTCAGAGCAGAAAAGTCTGACATCATAATGGTTGTCGTGCCACTCCTCAATTTGTCATAGTGTTTCAGCTGAAAAGACCAGTCACTCCTGTTCCGTTTATTAAATTAATAGTGAATCTACAGTAATTGATGTGGGGAATTTAGGTCATTGGGTGTGACACAAGAATCAATTAGGTCTGAAGTTATGAAACAAAAGGGGAAATTAAAGAGGGTAGAAATTTGGACTGGGTAGTTTAATTTATCACACTTCTTTTCTACTGCAAAAAATATATATGCATATTTTAAGATCATGCTTACATAAGATGGATATTTTGCTAAATGTACATTTTCTGCTACTTTTGCACCTTGTCCACTGCTTATGCTGAGAAAGGTAAAACTTTAAAAGTTGGTTCCCAAATAAAAATCTTAAAAACCTGTCCTCAGTCTGCATGCATTACACTTTGAATGGAGGTTGAAAACATAAATGACCAAGGTACCATCCAGAGGATATCAATGTTATGTGAACATGCAAAACATCTGATTCTGAAATACTTTGTGAAAATAATTTACAAACTCAAAAGCTTGAGTGAACATAAGTGGAGCTTGTTACCAATATGGTGGTGGAAAGCTCCTAAAATGGTAGGTTTGATAGATGTTGCAATCCCCAAAAAGTTGCAGAGGAAACTAGAAATAGAGGACAAGTTGTGATAGGTGAAAGCCTCAGTGGTGATTGTCATGATATTGTCTTGGATGAACCCGGACACAGCACACACACACACACAGAGCTGGTTTCCAAGGTTTATTGAGACAGCAGGTAGTGGATGATGAAGCCAAAGTCATTTACCAGACGGAGGTTGCAGGGGTACAGGAAACTGGCAGGCGAGAACAGACCGGAGCAGACAGGAACAGAACCAGGAGACGAGCATGAATGAGACAGGCATGGTGTTCAGGAGACTGAGACGAATCGGCAACCAGGACAAACTGAAGGTGAGTCTTTATAGTGGTGAGAGCAGGTGGAGCGAGTCCGTGGCTGATTGCAGTCCTGTCAGGTGTTCCCAATCAGGGCTGCACTGAGGAAGGAACGAGGAAGTGTTCAGAATGCAGCCTTCAGGCTGCATCATGACAGTGATCTGAAAACTCAAAATGGGACGTTGGCTTCAGCTTTCAATAGAGATCGCTGTCCAAAAATATGAGGAAACAACTACATGTTTTTTTTTAGCACAACTCGCTGGAAAAGAGAATACTGGATGTTTGCCAGATGTCACTGTATAAAGCCTTGTTGCGGTCCTTTACGGTCATTTGAGATGTTTACACAGCAGAGAGGCACCTAGAAAAGGTAAAACATATTTCCACTCCTAATACGTAAAATACTCTCAAATAGTTTGTTTGACCAAATTGCATTAAGAATGTTTTATTTTGCACATGTCACCGGATAAAAAACAAACAAAATACAAAACAAAAAACAAGTTTTGTATTTTGTTTGTTTTTGGATTAATATTTTCTTTTTTTTTTCATCAGGTTTGGATTTTAACTTTTGAAAAATGGCAGGCAAAATCATACTACCAGTTTGGCTTCTGTTCTTCACTGGTAAGTACCCACCCAAATCAATCTTAAATAATTTTTAATAAATAAAGAAAATAAGTGCAATAATTTTTACCCACCAGTCAAACCTTGATGTTATTTAGTGAAGACTTCAGGTTGCCGTCCTCTCTAACATGTTAACAGCAAAATATTTGATGCAGACTCCAGCAGTGTTTAAAGTCCCAGCTGGTTTAAACTTTCTTTATAAGATGTATTTACCTTTAGAAATGATAATGGATAGTGGTGCACTTTAAAATTCAATTTGTATTACTTAAAAAAGCATGCAAACTGATTACACCTAAAAATGTAAAGAGAAATAGATAGTTTAAATTGTACCAACTACTACTTTGTAGAGTGCACTTTTAAGTTTAAGAGACTAAATCAATCAAGTACCATATACTTAGACCTTAAAAAGGAATTTTAACTTTGTAAAAAGTACTCAAAAATTCAATTAAGCTACAAAACCATTCCATGTGAAATTTGCTCTGTTTAGTCCATACTTAACATACTTATCAAACTTGGGCTGACTTAGCTATCTAAGTTATATACAGTTTAACAGCAATCTGACTTGCTTCCTAAAACCATACAAATCAATTGAAGCTAAAAGTGTTACGTACGTCCCTAAAATATGTACACATACATGAAAAGCAAGTTGTGATGATCTAAAATATTCTGAATTACAAATACACGTAATACATGTAGGTAATAACGCTGTTTTAAGTTCAATCAAATCTTCCTTTTATATCACCTTCAAAGATTGTCTTTAATGTGATCCGTAAACAGCTTGAGATCAATTATACAGTAAACAATTGCAAACTGTAACAGCAGCACCAAGCTTGGTAAAGAACATGTCACATTTTCAGGCCGGATGGACGCAGAGACTGCAGCAAGGCTGAGCTCAATTCAGGGCAGTGGCAGCTCGTAATGGCACTTCCGGTGGCAGGTCGGGTTAGGTAACCCTAACCCTGCCACGGTGTAGTACTGGCAGCTGCCACTAGGTTGCAACTAGGGTGACAATCTGGCTGCCCTGCCACTAGGCTGCCAGATCAGCTCCCACATCTACTGCCGCTGTTTTGGGGGCTGCCAGTGCCTGTTTTTGGCAAATGACTTAGTTATATTGCCTCTAAGTAGGTTATTGTTTTGAAATTGTGATGTTATTGCTTAATAACTGTATTAAACATTTCATAAAGTGGCATTTACTTGACAAAACAAAGTAATTCACCTGGCAATAAGTGGCCAGTGGCAGCTGCTGCTAAGCTGCCGGTCTGGTGGAGCTGCCACTAGGCTGCTGAATCTCAGTTATATTCCCTTTAAATAAATTGTTTGAAATTGTGATGTTATTGCTTAATAAACTGTATTAAACATTTCATAAAGTGGCATTTACTTGATGAAACAAAGTAATTCACCCGGCAAAAAGTGGCCAGTGGACGCTGCTACTAGGCTGCCGGTCTGGTGGAGTTGCCACTAGGCTGCCGGATCAACTCTCATGTTTACTGCCACGGTTTTGGGGGACGCCAAAGCTGGTTTTCAGCTTATAGTTTAGTTATATTGCCCTTGTGTAGATTATATGTTTTAAAATTATATTATTGTTTATCAAACAGCATAGAACCTTTAATAAAGTAACATTGACTAGATGGAAATAAGTTCACTGCATTAGTGCCAGCTGCCACTGGCTGCCCCAGGTCACCTAGTGGCACCTGCCACTGCTTTAGTGACATCATTCTGCAGAATACTGGAGGGTGAAAATGATGTTAGGTTGTAATTAGGGCTGGGCAACGATTAAAATATTTAATCACGATTAATCGCATAATTTGCCTGATTAATCGCAATTAATCACAATTAATCGCATTGTATTTACAAACTCCAAGAATGAATTCAAAAGTAGTGTAAAGAGCACTTTTATTTTAATGTTCTGCTGCCATATGAACAAAAGTGTTGTAACATTTGTAGCACTTATCAGTAACACATATTTAGTGTAAAGCTCAACTTAAACATGTAAAACAAAAAATGGCAATAATAATAAATTAAAGCTTATTGCCACTGACAGGGAATTCTCTTTATGGGGAAAAAATCTACCAAAAACAGGCAATTTCTGAGGTAACAGCAGGGAGCAGCATTACCATTTTATGTTCAATACCAAAGTTTAACTTGGCAGTGGTTACAACTAACTTGTTTCTGTCATATTCGATGCTGGAAGAACTTTAAACTGAAATGCTTGCTAACTCGATATGCTTGCGTTGCTTGCGTTTATTTGACGTTGACACGCGGTTTTTTGTTGTTGCTTTCTCGCGTGCATATAGTGAATGGCAGGGAAAAACAGACAAAAACACATGGATACTTTGAAACGAGAAGCGACTTCACCGACGGTGTCGATGCAGACTCCGCTCCGCACAAAACTTGTTCCGTTCGCCAACTCACCGCCTCGCCTAAGCAAATTCCTGCGGGAAACACCGCCTTCCCCGTGTCGGCTTTGTTTTTTTCCGGCCAGCACCTTTCTTCCTCTGAATCCGAGGCTGGGCTGACAGCGAGGTTATTGGCGCATTATCGCCACCTACTGTTCTGATTCAAACCCCTACACCGCAGCAACAGACCTTCACAAAATAAAAGCATGTGAGCAACATGTGTTAATGCGCGTTAAAGAAAATATCGCCGTTAATAGTAACATTGACTAGATGGAAAATAAGAAAATAAGTAATAATAATCTAATGAGTTAACGCAAAATTAACGCGTTAACTTGCCCAGCCCTAGTTGTAATAGTTGTACCTAAATACTTAAGCTATACTGATTAGTATGTGTCCCTCCTTAACTCTAAGATGGGGAGATACAGTGGTCTGCAAACATTTGGGCAAACTTGTTAATTTCCATGATTTTTCTTCAGAAATCGTTGGTTCTTGGGATAAAAAAAACAGTTAAATATATCATATAGGAGACAAACACAGTGATATTTAAGAAGTGAAACGAAGTTTATACCATTTACAGGAAGTGTGCAATAATTGTTAAAACAAAATTAGGCATGTGCATAAATTTGGGAACTGTTGTCATTTTACTGATTTCAAAATCTTTAGAACCAATTATTGGAACTCAAAATTGGTTTGGGAAGCTCAGTGAGCAAGCTCAGGGGCAATTGTAAGTTTCCCTCCTCTGTGAATCTTCTCTGAAGAGTAGCGACATGGGAGTCTCAAAAGAACTGTCACATGAACTGAAAACAAAGATTGTTCATCATCATGAATTAGGGGAAGGATACCTAAAGCTGATAGAGATATCAGTTGTCTGTTTCGACAGTTAGGAACATAGTCAGGAAATGGAAGACCACAGGCACAGTTCACGTTAAGGCTTGAAGTGGCAGACCAAGGAAAATCACGGATAAACAGAAGCGAAGAATGGTTAGAACAGTCAAAGTCAACCCACAGGCCAGCACCAAAGACATATAACATGATCTTGCGGCAGATGGAGTCATTGTGCATCGTACACTATTATGCGCACTTTACACAAGGAGATGCTGTATGCAAGAGTGATGTGGAGGAAGCTTTTTCTCCACCCACATCACAAACAAAGCCGCTTGAGGTATGCTAAAGCACATTTGGACAAGCCGGCTTCCTTTTGGAATAAGGTACTGTGGACTGATGAAACTAAAATTGAGTTATTTGGACATAACAAGGGGCGTCATGCAAGGAGGAAAAACAGCACAGCATTCCTAGAAAAACACCTGCTGGCTACAGTAAAATTTGGTGGTGGTTCCATCCTGCTGTGGGCCTGTGTGGCCAGTGCAGGGACAGTGAATCTTGTTAAAGTTGAGGGACGCATGGATTCCACCAAATATCAGCAGATTCTGGAGACCAATGTCCAGGAATCAGTGACAAGGCTGAAGCTGCGCCGGGGCTGGATCTTTCAACAGGACAATGACCCTAGACACTGCTCAAAATCTACTAAGGCATTCATGCAGAGGAACAAGTACAACATTCTGGAATGGCCATCTCAGTCCCCAGAGCTGAATATTATTGAAAATCTGTGGTGTTACTTAAAGAGAGCTGTCCATGCTCGGAAACCATCAAACCTGAATGAATTAGAGGTGTTTTGTAAAGAGGAATGGTCCAAAATACCTCCAACCAGAATCCGGACTCTCATAGGAAGCTATCGGAAGCGTTTGGAAGCTGTTATTTCTGGAAAAGGGCCATCTACTAAATATTGAGTTATTTTTTTTGATTGTGGTGCCCAAATTTATGCACATGCCTAATTTTGTTGAAACAATTATTGCACACTTCCTGTAAATGGTATAAACTTCGTTTTACTTCTCAAATATCACTGTGTTTGTCTCCTAGATGATTTATTGAACTGATTTTTTTTATCCTAAGAACCAACGATTTATGAAGGAAAATCATGGAAATTAACAAGGTTGCCCAAACTTTTGCAGACCACTGTATTTGTTTGCTGTCATCCCCAATGTAGACACTTTTCATAGTCCTTTTCTCTGCAACAACAAATGTGAATTGCTCTGCTGGAGAGTATTCATCGTACTCTTCTTTCCCATGTCGTAAGGGCTTGGAAAACTTATGCTTGTTCTGGCTTGTCCATATCAAGAAAAACAGGAAGTTTTACTCTCCCAATGAATTTCTGTTGTCTGCACCAGTCAGCTGTAGCCTAACTGTTGACAATGATAGGGCTTCGTCATGTAGGTGTACTCTGTTACCTGTTATTACAGATTCCTATTTTAGCCTACATTAAGGGATCATATTTCCTGTCAAATGTAAAAGGAAATAAATACAGCTTATATTCAAATACCTATTTAATTGAATTATTTTATTCTGTTATCCTTTACTGTGGCTTGTTCCTCTTGGACTTTCTGAACTCTGGAAATAAAATAAATATTTGTCGGAATTGTCTATTTACGCTTGTTTTGTTTTTAAAGTTTGTTTTATTTTTAGAGGTTATGCAGAGAAGAAATCAGCTGGAGGTACTGGAAGCCAGAGTAAAATTAATACCTAGTTTGACAGAAGGACCCAACAAGGGGCCTTTGATCATGTTCACTTGTTATTCAAGTTGTTGCTAGTCACAGATATATTGACTTTTTTGTGCCAAGTTATTTTTGTTACATGGTTTTCTGCTTCGTTGTGTTATTACTCCATTGTGTGATCAGTGTAGGTTTCCCCACCCTAATTAAATCAGCATTTGTTGTCTGTTTGCAGGTCATTTTGTGTTCAATTAATGTTCAGATGAGCCCAAATACTTAAAGGATCAAACCCCTATGTAAAACTCAAACGTTATCCATTTCCCATTACAAAATCCTTCTTTAAAGGCATACTATGCAACATTTTTCAGTTAATTAATGTGCTCCATACCGTTTTGGATGATTAAATAAGTCATTTCAGGTTGAACAAAGGTTTTCTCGGCCGCCCTGGTGGTCTGTGGGGGAAATACCGCACTTGCAATAGCGTACCGCGAGCAAGCTATTTTTAGAAACGTAATGTCACGATGACGTCACATCACGTGGTACGCAGTAGGGCAAGCTTGCATAGTCCGCCGCTGTGTCGCTGTAAAAGAGACGTGCGTTACCCTTGGTTTTACTCGGTAAACGACTGTTTTTTCCAAATCTAAAACCATGGTTTTTAAACATTGTTGCTATGGAACGTGCAACAGCGACTCGAGGTACGCTGATCGGCCGCATATGAAGGATGTTTTCTTCAAGACTGCCAAGGAGAAATGTGTGCGCTGGGTACACCAGTGCGGTCGCCCTACACAACAGTTCAACCCGGAAAAAGTTACCAAATTCACCTACTACATATGTAGCAAGCATTTTATCGGAGGAAAGGGCACAACCGAAGAACATCCTGACCCAATTCCAGCGACATCAAGTAGTGAACAGGTAAGAGTATTTTGGTGGCCGACATGTTAATATTGAAGTGGCTGCTACCATGATAGCATATAGGCTGTCATGGTAGCAGGCGCTAACATGATACCCTGCTACCAGGATAGCTTACTCAAAAATATTTCAAATAAGACAAACATTAAACATATACCGATCCCTGGACGGTGATTACAAACAAAAAAACGGCCAACGACGCCATGACCGCCGTGCAGGAAAAAAAAAAAAAACAGCTTACCGTTCGATCAACTCGGCCCGTTTTCCGTTTTTTTTAAGCCCTCGACACTCAAGCCATCGTTTGAGCTGAAGGTTGGTGTGTTCTTCGACAGTTCGACCAGTAATCCGTGCGCCTGGAACATCGTCTTGGGAAAGTTTAACGGCTGCAAAGTCGGTCATATCGCTGGTTCTGTTGGTGCCTGTAATAGCTGGTTGCTACGGGCGTTCTCTACCTGTATGCCCTACCTAAGCGGCAAAAGGGGCATTGCTCTTGAGTCGGTGACGTCACGTGCCCACACCCACAGGCTCAGAATCTCGTGCAAGATCGCGAGAGTCTGTCTTGCTTTACGGCGAGAACTGCTACACGCCCCCAGTGAAAGGCATGCTCGTTGCTAGCGCAGTGGCAATATTTGTGCAGTTATCATGGCGGAACCAGCGAGAAAACAGCGAAAGCCCATGTCAGAGCAGGCAAAAAAGAGGAAAAGGGCTCTGGACAGAGAGAGGAGTCGTACACGGGTGAACATCGGGCAAGCTTTTTCCCGAATGGCGAGAGCTAAAAGAAAAAGAAGGCTGCAAGGCTGATGCGGACCTCGCGTTTCTGCTGATGCGATTGTAAGTAACATTGTAGGGTTTCCCTCACTCTACGGCCATTCCGAAAAATATAATAATAATTTAAAAAAACTAACTTGATATGCGCGCAAAGCTTGTCTCCCCCCCCTCCGGCGGTCATCGGCGCAAAGCTTGTCTCCCCTCCCCCCCCTGCTCCGCCGGTCATCGGCGCAAAGCTTGTCTCTCTCTCCCCCGCTCCGCCAGTCGTCCGGTAAGCAAATACCTAGGGGAAACACTGCATTGGAATGGTTTCTCTCTCTCTGTGTGCATGTTCATACTTTCACTGTGTTAGTCATTGTTTGTACTGCCGTTTTTTCGACTTTTGTATTCGTTGTGTTCGCCTGTCCTCTAAGCTCAAAACAACCACGCCTGGCTTGACGGAGAAACCAGGAGAACAGCTGAGCATATTTACGACAGTGCACTTTTACTTTCGCCCTCTGGGGGGAGCCTCGCAGGAAAATCAACTCCGGTTGCAAAGTATACCTTTAACCCTTTCTGAACATCTCTCATCGTTGATAGTTTTTGGTCCACTAAAAATACAGATGGACTTAGAAAAGTGTTTTTTGTCATCAAGCCCATTTACACTAACAAACCAATGTTATTAGTAATTGTAGTGTTTTTTTTTTCAGTTTTAGGGACTGAAGCTCACCTCTATGACCATGTGTTGGTTAACAACTCCTCTGCCAGGGACATAGAGAATATATTTAAGCGACGTGATGAGAACCTGTCTGTAACAACAAGGGAGGCTTGCATGCAAAAGCACCAAAGCACAAGCTTGCATGCAAAAGCACTATTAGCCACGAAAACTATAACTGCAATGAGCCTTTTTATAACACTAGCATTAACATATAATAAATACATTTACATGGTAGTTTAAACAAGATTTACATGCAGTTGAAGAGCAAATATACCATATTTAAATACATTTAAAAAAAACCCACTAACATTAGCCTATGGCAGTTTTATGTACGATACCCTTTGAATTACTTTTGTACATTGCACCGTAAAACTCATGTATTATAACATGACAACTTATTGCAAACTGTTACAAAAGATAATAAAGATACATACCAAGGTATCCGTATCGGAAGGCGAATGTTTTTGGTTTACTCAGCCAACACAAAGAAAAGAACGCTGTTATGATCCCATCGCTTTATGCTTGGTTGCCAGATAGGGATTTGGGCAAGTTATAAAAATAAGAATGACGTTAGTGCCAAAAAGTATCTTCAGGCAAATACGTAACCGAAGAACAGTTATAAGGTTTAGTGTATTGGTAAAATTTTTAGTTAGCAGTAATATCTTAATTCAATTCAATTCAATTTTATTTATATAGCGCCAACTCATGAAACATGTCATCTCAAGGCACTTTACAAAGTCAAGTTCAATCATATTACTCGATCATTATTGAGTAAAACCACTTGGTGATTCAGTTCACTTTTCAGAAGAAAATAAATTGTTTGTTGGGAGGGGGCATTTTGAACGTGTACTGACTAAGTTGTTTGTAGTTGTTCTTGGCCACTAAAACCGTAATATATATATATATATATATATATATATATATATATATATATATATATATATATATATATATATATATGTATCAAGGGTAACAAAGCAATTACTATGCTTAATCTATTTTACTGAAACTTTGAAATAGGTTCAGCGTTACAGCATATGGCATTATTGGCCATATGCTCTCTCTATATATATATATATATATATATATATATATATATATATATATATATATATATATGTATAACATGCAATTTTGCAATAAATGACACTAATAAAAATCATGCTTGTACAAAAAATATAGACACATTATCTTTATTGATTTTTCAACAGTGTTTCCAATAATATGCAGAACATAAGTGTGCTCTTACATTAAAGGAAAAGTTCACAGTAGGTGACTTATTGTCCAACATTCAGCTTGTCTTTTCTTGCACGCCAGGTCCCTACAAAATATTTCAGAGTAACACATGTGAGAAAGGAAAAACAAAAAACAAACATTCCTCCCAACCCCAAATCCCCATGAAAATAGAAAACAATTAGAACAATAATGGTTTCTCTATTTTCTAAAAGATCAACCCAAATTGTTCAGAAAATACAAACTAAAATGTAGGATTCAAGTAAAAAAGTTGTGTATACAAATAACAAAGGTTATTTTATTATTTCCATTGGCAAGGTTGTGGTAATTTCCTTAATCCAATTAATATATTTTGGTTTACTGGTACTCTTCCATGAAAGTGCTATGACACTTTTTGCAAGTAACAGACATAAATCCATGGCAGTAATAATTTTTCTGGACATATGATGTCTGTTTGGGTATCATCCTAGACTGAACAATTTAGGATCAAAAACTAGTTTTATACCTAGTATAGTCTAGAGCTTGATTAATCTCCCTCCAAAATTTTGCAACTTTCTTGCATTTTCAGATACAATGGAAAAAATGTTCCCTTCTCTTCTCCACATGTAATACATAGGTCTG
The DNA here is from genome assembly GCF_011125445.2 of Fundulus heteroclitus. Classification (NCBI taxonomy): domain Eukaryota; kingdom Metazoa; phylum Chordata; class Actinopteri; order Cyprinodontiformes; family Fundulidae; genus Fundulus; species Fundulus heteroclitus. The sequence goes on from NW_023396876.1 coordinate 57,777, forward strand.
GGGTGGCACCATTGTACTTATTAAGCTTTTCTGGCGTCACATACGTACTCATTAGCCAATTATATTGCAGTCCTTTGAAGCATGTATTGATAGTTTGTGTTTGTTCTTCAGCACACGCCTTCTCCCAGTCCTCCGAAGATACATTTCCTGTAAATCCTCCCTCCATGCATTGAGCTTCTGCAAAGAGGACTCAGAGGATCCCTCCACTAACATGTTGTATAGTTTGGAGATGATTCCTTTTCCAAAGTAATTATTCTTCATTTCAGTTTCCAAAGTGGACAGCGGAGGGATGAATTCACATTGATTTTGGGATGATCTAATAAAATTTCTCAACTGTAAATATTTAATATAATGTTTACTTGGGATTTCATACCTGGCCTTCAACTCTTCAAATGACATCCAGACCCCCTACTCTGAATCCACAGGGTCTCCTATTATCTTTAAACCTTTCTCAGCCCATTTCCTAAAACCAGAATCTGCTCTGCCTGGTGGAAAAGACTGGTTACCCCATATTGGACTGAAGCGTGTTAAGAAGGAGGAGTTGCCTAAATACTTCTTAACCTTATACCAAACTATGATTATATTTCTGACAATAAGTTTTTTTTGTCTTTTATTCAGCATTCACATGTTTGCTGAGTAAATATGCTGGGGTAGAGGGAGAGGTACAGAATCATTTTTAATATTCAATCAAGGCAAGAGACATTTATCTGTAAAATAGTACATCATAGTCTACCGTTGAGCCGCTCAGTAATACTCAGTCTACCTTTTTAAATTGGAATGGATTGCCGACACTGTTTCTTTCTTCTGAATAAAGTAACATTAACGAAGACTTATCTTTATTTACTTTATATTCTGATATACTTCCAGATGTGTTTATTAGATCCAGTAAGGCTGTAATAGAGTCTTTAATTTTTTCAAAAAAAGAATGAAATCATCAGCAAATAAGGCAATTGCATGTTATTGTTGGCCTATTGTTAAACCAGTTATGTTTTAATGAGGCTGGCTGGGTCTCTGGGTACGTGGGCTGAGGAAGGAAAGGAGAGAGGTGAGCAACAGGCCAGAGATGGTTTGAGAAATGATTGTTGTTGTGATGGTAGGCAGAGAAAAACTCACTGGGATGACGGTGAGGCTTGAGCTTGAGGGGTGTTGTCCAGGGATGTAGATGGGAGGTGCAAAACTGGTAGGTTCTCTCCAGAAGTGGTGGTCTGAGGGTGGACAGGCAGGTGAACACAGGAAGGAGGGCTTCTGTAGGGCGTTGGTCTGAGGTTTTACTCTGGTGTCCAGAACGGGAACTTGGAGAGGTCTCAGAAGTGGTTTCCGGAGCTTGAACTGTGGAGATGGGGTTTTGAGCAGGGTATCCAGGTTTCTAGAAGAAAGAAGCAAAAACAGGATTAGGCTTGGGTACGCACAAGGTATCAAGGCTTGAAACTAGGAACAATGCTTAAGGTCTGTACCAACGCATAAGCGTTAATGAACTGATGCCCTCCTCCTGACTCCAACTCCTTAAGAAAGTTGGCAATCAACTCCAATGAGGAACACCTGCCCGTCTAACCCTGCAGAGAAGGAGAGAGAAAGAAAACCCGGCCTGCATCTCGGCCTGGACTATGACCACATATGCACAGGGAGAAGACCCAGGCTAGGAATAAAACCCAAGACCATCTTGGTGCAAGAAGGTGGTTACAGCACTAACCACTGTGATACTGTGCAGCCCTCTGTCAAGCGTTGTTGAGTTTCAATTCAATTTTATTTATATAGTGCCAATTCACAACACGTCATCTATGATGAGCTCTAGAGTCTGACTGAAACTCTTTAAATAGGTCATTACTCAGTAAATATTCATACAGTTGACTAGCAACTATTTCACCAAGAATATTCAATAAGAAATGTTACATAAAGATCTGGAATTTATTAAGTCATCTTGAGCAAGAGAGGGTTTCTTAAGTAAAGGTTAAATAACAGCTATTTTAGAAGCCTGTGGTACATATCCATTTACTAAGGATAGATTAATCATGTCTGAAATGGGGGCATCAATCAAAAGAAATACTTCTTCAAATAGCTTGGTTGGAATTTTCTCAAACATAAAAATTGAAGGTTTAGATTCAATTCAATTCAATTCAATTTTATTTATATAGCGCCAAATCATGAAACATGTCATCTCAAGGCACTTTACAAAATCAAGTTCAATCATATTATACAGATTGGGTCAGATTATACAGATTGGTCAAAAATGTCCTATATAAGGAAACCAGTTGATTGCATCAAAGTCCCGACAAGCAGCATTCACTCCTGGGGAACCGTAGAGCCACTGGGAGAGTCGTCTGCATTGTACATGGCTTTGCTGCAATCCCTCATACTGAGCAAGCATGAAGCGACAGTGGGAAGAAAAACTCCCCATTAACGGGAAGGAAAACCTCCGGCAGAACCAGGCTCAGTATGAACGGTCATCTGCCTCGACCGACTGGGGTTACAGAAGACAGAGTAGAGACACAACAAGAGAGACAAAAAAGCACAGAAGCACACATTGATCTAGTAATCTGTTCTACATTAGATGGTAGTAGCGGGTGAGCCGTCTTCTCTGGATGATGTCACAGTTAACAAAACGCCAGACCAGGTGTACCTACTATGAAGAAAAAGAGAGAGAGCAAAAAGTTAAAAGCTGAAATGACGACAGTCATTTCAATGTAATACAATGCAAAACTGGAGAACAGTAGACTGAACAGTGGCGGCTGGTGCTAAAAAAACTGAGGGGGGCGCACACAAACAAACAAATGAAAAACAAACAAAGCAAATCTTAAAAAATAGCACTATTTGAACATGAATTTTGCCCTCCTTTCCTTCTGCCCAGCAAATTTCTCAATTATATTCTTAATTGTTAAAGTCAGTCATCTCTGTGACTAGTCTTTTCTCCATTGACAACATGGCCAATGCATTCAGCCTGTCCTGAGTCATTGAGTTTCTCAGAAAAGTCTTGATTCTTTTCAGAGTTGAAAAGCACCTTTCAGCTTTCAGCTGTGGTCATGGGTGTGGTGAGGAGGATCTTCAAGAGCGTGACAGTTAATGAAAAGACTTCTTCTAGATTGTTTTCCTGATTTTAATAACATTTGCTGCCATTTTTTAAGGCTGTGTTATGAAATGTGTTACAGCATTTTTGTGGGACAAGATTATACAAAATTCAGTAACCAAATGTTTTATTCCCCATTACCCATAAACTTCAGTACAACTTAAATAATAAAATATCTTGCTGACAAACATACCTACACAGCATAGACACAACTAAAGGTATTTCTAACTACAAAGCACATCTTCCTAATATATTAAATAACATTACTATAAACCAGTGTAACAGTGATTTTCCACAACAACTCACCTCTGCAGCAATCCTTTCATGGTCTTCTACACTGAGTATCCAACGCCTCTTCACTGGCTGATTACTACCTACACTGCTTTTTCCAACCATGGAGTGGAGAGATCACTTGCCTGCTGCTGAATTTGTAAATTAAGACGATCCGGTTCTAGCTCCTTTATCCTGTTTTTTTTCTTCAAGTGAACGCTTTGTAAAAGCATTTTTTTGTAAAGACAAAACAGAATTTTCTCTCATTTTGAAACTACTCAACTTTGCAAGCATAACCGTGAATCAACCTAACGAACTGCAGCTGAGCTGAGTCGAATCGGGGATTGTCCAATCACACAATGTTTTTAAAAAAATTAGCCAGTACTGACACTCTACCAGTAATGACGCAACAGAATGGGTGTGTCCGGGACGCAGAGCAGTGCGCCCCTATGAAAAAACCTAGATAACCAATTAAAAGTCAGCCTCAGATCACGTGCTTGCCAAAGTTGACGCGGCTACATTCATTCTCATTAGACCGGCGCCCTGCACATAGGAAGTGTGCACAATGTGAGCAATTAAATAGAATTATGTATTTACTATTTTAATAAATTCTAACATGTCTATTCGACACACAGTATGAATAAATACATTTCTAAGTACTTTGCAGTTCAGAAATCATTTATTATCTAAACGATTTAAAGGGGGCGGCGCCCGAGCGCCCCCTACTGGCCAGCCGCCACTGAGACTGAAGAACAGTAGAAATCAGTAGAGTGAGAAAATTAGACCCTGATGTCCTCTAGCAGCCTAGGCCTATCACAGCACAACTATAGAGATAGCTCAAGGTGTGAGCCACTCTAACTATAAGCTTTGTCAAAAAGGAAAGTTTTAACATTAGTCTTAAAAATAGATAGGGTGTCTGCCTCACGGACCAAAACTGGGAGTTAAGGGGGCTAAGATTTTAGAAAAAGCTCAACCGGGTCAAAAAAGTCCAAACACCAATCAGATTCTCACTTTTAAGGACAAGGTAATCATGTTTGGGAGAATGCAAATGAGTTTCCTTTTGATAGAATCAAAAGACAAAGAAATATAAACTAAAAGAAAGCTGAAACGAAAATCATGAACTAAAAAGGAATCCCCTGACACTTAATAAGTAATACCAAGTAAAGCCAGTTTAAATTTTTTTATTACCTTAATATTGTTATTACTATTATTATTTGTATTACTAATAGATTGATTCTTAAATAATCTTTATTTATTTATACAGGAATTCATTGAGATCCATTATGTCATTTTTAAGGGAGACCTCTTTTGATAAAACAAAAATTAAAAAACAATAGAATTAAAACAAAGTTCTAATTATACCTGTGTATTTAACTGGAAAAAGAAGATATTTCAATGGAAGCAACTGTCTATATTTTGTAATAAAAGTTAAATGGGTTTTCTTCATTGTTCTTCAATGTATTACTTTAATGTTTAATATCTCTGTGTTTTATAGCTGTAGTGACAAGTCAGACCACGGGTAAGCTGTATGTTTGTCTGTCTGTCTATATAAAAATCAAACGGTTCTTATGTATACACAGTAGTTTCATAAATAAATAGATACATTTTTTATTCAATGATTTCTGTGTGTTTCCGTGGCTGGAATAACAACTCCGAATCCAGGTAAGCTTCCTGTCTGTCTGTCTGTCTGTCTGTCTGTCTGTCTGTCTGTCTGTCTGTCTGTCTGTCTGTCTGTCTGTCTGTCCATCTGTCCATTGGAAATCTACACAAGAATAAACCTGTCATGTTAATATTATTTTCAATTATTTTAATAATTATTAGTTAGAATGCGGGCAGCAGTGTTCTGGATCAACTGCAGCTGTCTGACTAACTTTTTTGGCAGACCTGTGAAAACACTTGCAGTAATCGACTTGACTGAAAATAAACACAGGAATTAGTTTCTCCAGATCCTGCTAAGACATTAGTCCTTTAATCCTGGAAATGTTCTTCAGGGTAATACAAGGCTGACTTTGTAATTGTGCTTAGTTGCTTTTAGAAGTTAAGGTAAGAGTCCAGCACTATACACACATTTTGGGCCTGATCAGTGGTTACCAGCTGAAGCTGTGAACTAACTTTTGATTGCTCAACAATTGGCCAAAAAACTATTACTTCAGTTTTGTTTTTAATTAACTGTAGAACATTTTGGCACATCCAATCATTTATTTCTTCCAAGCATACTCAGTGCTTGAATGGATTTAGAGACACCTGGTGACATGGTGATGTAGAGCTGTGGGTCATCTGCATAGTTATAGTAATTGTTGTAAATTGTTGTTTTTTATGATCTGAGGGAGGATGTAGATATGGAATAGGAAGGGACCCAGGAGGGAACCCCAAATGTGATCTTTGTTGTCTCTGTACTAAAGTTACCTGATGACACAAAAAAGTCCCTGTCCTTTAAGTAGGATGGGGGATAAAGGAGGCACCCTGGGCTCTGACTTCACCTTGGATAGAGCTCTGTAACAAGCAATAGGTTGGAGCAGAAAAGCTTCTAGATTGCTGTTGTAATCCAGAAATAGAATCTGATTCTGATTTAATCAGGTGATGTCTCTTGTACTTTGTAGGACCCCTCTACCCAATTGGAGGGACAACAAGCTCTCGATCAGATGATGGAAGCTCCCCTCTAATTTCACTCCTCCAAAGCTTTAACTTTTTTGGCCAGAATTACTCTCAGATTTTCGTATGTTTACCTTGTGTCTTATACTTTAAGTCAATTTTCCTTTTAATTGTGAAGACAAAATACAAACATTAACAGAGTCTTAATTTTCAGGTGAACCACAACGGACATCTGACCTTTGATTCACCATGGTCTAGCTATTCTCCTCAACAGTTTCCAATGTATGGAAGCAGAGACATCATTGCTCCATTCTGGACCGATTTAGACAACAGAGGCAATGGTGACATCTACTATGTTCAGTACACAAACGGCTCTATTCTCCAGCAAGTTACGCAGGACATCAATGCATACTTCCCATCCCTTAACTTTCACGCCAACTGGGTCTTTATTGCAACATGGTATGAGGTTGCCTATTATCCAACGACTGGAACAGTAAGTGATATGCTGAACCCGATTCTATATGTTATGTTGAAATAATTAAGATAACCTATGTTGAATATGCTTATTAATTCTTAAAAAGTAATTTTTCCACAGCAAACAACCATTCAGGCAGTATTGACCACCAATGGGCAATACTCATTTGTGCTGATGAATTATGGGTCCCTAGCAAATACATCAATGTCTATACAGGTTAGAGCTATTCAAATAAATGTTTATCACAACATGCTTTTTTGCCTGGTCTTAGTTCCACTCTGTTTATATTTCTCTGCAGTATAAAGGAAATGTATCTATTTATGCACATGTAATTTCCAGGCTGGCTACGACACAATTAATTCCTCGCATCACTTCAGCATCCCTGGATCAATGTCTAATAATGCATCTGGAAGCAACTCTGTTTTTAGCCTTGATAGCAACGTCAACGTAACTGGTCGCTGGGTCTTCCGCTTAGATCATGGTTCAAGAGGCTGTAGTTTCAATGGTAAGAGCAGAGGTTAATTATAAGTACATGTCTCCAGGGGTGAAAGGGACAACCCCATAGTCATGTGGTAGAACAGTTAAAATAAGTGTTAAACATTAACCAGCTCTTCAGTTTTATTCTTCTCTTTAACCCCTTCATTTCTTTTAGATTATTCTGTCGGTGGTATTAGCAACACCAAAAACTACTTTCAAACTCAAAGTAATGTAACATTAATTCAGTTTGTTGGAAAGAATCAAAGCCTCTAAATTTATCCTTTTGCTTGAAGGTCAACCTGTTCAACTAGGCGATTCTTTCTGGAGTGACAGCACCTGTGCACAGAAGTGCACCTGTACCAGAACAGGGCTGCAGTGTGTCAGTGACCCTTGCTCCTTTTCCCAAATCTGTCGGCCATTTTCCTTCCAGTACTCCTGTCAGACAGTGCAAAGACGCACGTGCACCATCAGTGGGGATCCACATTACTACACCTTTGACAACGCAGTGTTTCACTATCAAGGCACATGCACTTATGTTCTGTCTGAGCAGTGTCAGAATGAGCTGCCCTACTATAGAGTGGAGGGGAAGAATGAGCATCGTGGCAGCACTCATGTTTCTTGGACACGGTTGGTCAAAGTATTTGCCTACAATGAAACTATTGAACTTGTTAAAGGACGTAGTGGTGAGGCTAAGGTAACAGGAATTTCTTATTAACATAAATAATATGCTGACCATTTTTGTTCTGTTTATATGTGTAACACTTTTTCTGTTATGTTTACAGGTTAATGGAAACTTTGCAACAGCTCCATTTTCCCTCAGAAATGGCACAATCCAGGTTTATCAGTCAGGTTTCTCTGTCATCGTCAGCACTGACTTTGGAGTGATGGTGTCTTACGACATGTCTTCATATGTCAGAATCAGTGTGCCCTACACTTACCAGAATAACACATGTGGCCTATGTGGTGACTTCAACAATCACCCTGGAGATGACTTTAGAACCCGTCAAGGTGATGTGGTGAGCTCTGATGTGGATTTTGCCAACAGCTGGAAAGTATCTAGAGATGATGAGCCTGGCTGTGAGGCTCAGTGTGGAGGTTTGGCCTGTGCTGGCTGCACATCAGATCAGACAGCGCTTTACAGAAATGATGCCCACTGTGGTATTCTTCGAAATAGTACAGGACCGTTTGCAGCATGCCATCAACAGCTCCCTCCAGGAGCTTTTGTGGACAGCTGTGTTTTTGATCTGTGTGTCGGTGGAGGATATCAACCCATTCTATGCCAAGCCCTCAATGTCTACTCAAGTCAGTGTCAGCAAAATGGTATCCAGCCAGGAAGCTGGCGGAGTTCTGGTTTCTGTGGTATGTATCAGTCAGTTGAAATAATTTTGAAATAAAAGACCTGTTCCATGTCCAAACTCTAAGAATGAATGTGTCTTGTGTTTAGAAATTCCCTGCCCAGCCAATAGTCACTATGAGGCCCAAGCGACAGGATGTCCACCCACATGTGTCAACCCTAATTCCACTCAAAATTGCCCCCTCCCTAATCAGGAAAGCTGTGTCTGCGATTCCGGCTACCTCTTGAGTGGTGCCGTCTGTGTCCCTCATGCTGACTGTGGCTGCAGCTTTGAGGGCCGCTACTACCGCTCAGGAGAAACTGTCATACTGGACGAAGACTGTGGGAGGCGCTGTAGATGCAGTTATGGCTCCATGACTTGCAGCCCTCACAGCTGTGGTCAACATGAGTCCTGCAGGGTGCAGGATGGAGAAAGAGGATGCACACCGAACAACTTTGCAACGTGTTGGATCAGCGGTCCAGGATCATATCATACTTTTGATGGATTAATGTACCAGTACCCAGGAGCATGTCGCTTGACACTTGCCAACGTTACAGGATCTTTTAATCACTCACACTTCATGGTTACTCTGGAAAAAGTTCCAAAAGGGTTGGAGAGTTTTTCCAATGTGCTAAAGTTTGAGGCAGAGGGAACACTGGTTGCCATTGAGCTGGCGAGTAGTAGCACTGTTAAGGTGAGTGATTGAAATGTTTTTACAGATAAACCAAGAAAAAACGTGTTTTGTTTTTAGATTATTCCACAAAATGTCATGTTTGATAAAATTTGAAAAACTAAATGGTAACTTCAGAGAAAAATGTCACAAATACCAAACCTTTTAAAATTTGGTTTGCTAATATAACGCAGATTAACCAGAATTTAGAGTGATTATTATTATGATTTCCGCTCTCTAGTGGATGAATCAAATAATTACTATCTTAATGCATATTTAAAGTTTTGCTGCATGCAGTAAAGTCCAATTTTGATTCTACTCCCATACCTTTTTAAAGAAGCTATTACAATATAACTACTATATTCACAGGTAATGATGAATGTTGTGCTGGTGTTATACTATAAAAAAGTGACTTTTTAATGTGTAATACTTAAATACTTTGGAGGTTTCCTAGACAAATTAACAATCCAAAATTTAAACAATATGTTAAAGTTTTTTAATGCTTTAAGGTTGATGGCCAGCTGATCAGACTGCCTTTCAGCTCTGGGTCCAACAGAATCCGCATCTTCCAAAGCAGCACTCACAGCATCATCCTTCACACAACCTTTGGTGTAACTCTGGAGACTGCCTGGCCTCACTTTGTGGCTATCACTGCACCAAGTGTCTACACTGGATCATTAGGTGGACTTTGTGGAATCAGAATTAGAATCAAAATCAGACATACTTTAATAATCCCAGGGGGAAATTGTTTTTTCAGTACAATCGCCATAACATGAACAAACATCACAAACATTTCAGGGGGAGATGATTTAATGAGGCCATGCTGCCAAAGTCAACCGCCTTACGCAGTGCCCACAGGGCGCTGCCAATTACTCTATGAAAAGATAGAAGCTACAAAAAAGGGAAGGTGAGAGGGTAAAAAACATAACTCAAACTTTATCCTATAACAGGATACAGTTTGAGATATCAAAAAAACTCTTGCACAGAAAGTACAAATAAGACGAGACATATATATGCAGAAAGGTAAACATTTGAGACTTAGTCGCGTGTAAGTTCATCTGTATTTGTGAGCATCAGTTATGTGTGTTAGTTTGGGTGAAAGTCTTTATATTTCCGTGAACACTCACCTGGGGCCATTGTCCTTGATGTTATCAGCCGGCCAACAGTTCAGAAAAGCATCCACAGCTGTCAGCGGGGGAGTGAGTAGCAGGGTACAGTTCTGAGCAGTCTCAGTCATAACAATCCAGGGGTCATTGATAAGGGAAGGCAGAATCCAAATACTTTATTTGTTTATCAGGCAAGCTGTATGGAGGACCAATCCTGCCATAATTAAAAATACACACAGAAATAAATGAAGGACTAAATAATATAAAATGGCTTCAAAATGTAGCTAATAATATGAATTTGTGTGTCATTAAATGTGGCAAAATAATAAAAAGAAGATATTTATTCAACAATTGATCAATTATTCATCAAAAAATATATAATTTAACTTACAGTTTTATTTTTACTTTTCTTCTTGCTGTCAGGATGCTGCTTGTAGGCTGCATGCTGAGCCTCCCTTCCTCTCTCTCTTCCCTGCACAGCCTGATTGGTCTCACCTGTCAGGCTGCAATCATCACTGATCTGTCTTCACCTGTTATCACCTCTATATATACCCACCTCATTCTGTTTTTTTTTGCCGGTCCGTAGTGTTCAACTCCTGCTCTGTTTTCAGCCAGAACCCTATGTCAGCTTAGTTTTTGTTTCAGTCAGCCAGAAGACTTACTTCAGCTTTATTTTTGTTCAGTCAGTGCCAGAGACTCTGCTTCAGCTCTGTTACAGCCCAGCCTCAACCCAAGACACTGTTCCTTCCTGCTCTCAAGTTCTCAACTCCTGGTGAGCTGTCCTGGTCTCAAGTTCTCGACTCCTGTGTTCCGTCCTGGCCTCAAGTTCTCGACTCCTGTTCACGGCTCCTGGGTTCAATCCTGATCTCAAGTTCTCGACTCCTGTTCACGGCTCCTGGGTTCCGTCCTGATCTCAAGTCCTCGGCTCTGGTGTTCCGTCCTGGTCTCAAGGTTCTCAACTTCTGGTTTCCATCCTGATCTAAAGTTCTCAGCTCCTGTGTTTCGTTCTGGTCTCAAGTGCTCCGCCCTAGTCTCAAGTCTTCGGCTTCGGTGTTCCCTACTGGTCAGTCTCTCCACACTCCTCCTGTCGGCCAGCTTCTGCACCCTACATATCCGTCAGTTAAAAGACTCTGGTTCCACTCATCATCATCATCATCCACAGTGATGGGCAGTAGCGCCGCCACATGTAGCAAAGCTATTAGTTAAACTACATTTTCCAGTAGCTTGACCGTAGCGTCGCTGCTTTATGAATCAAGTAACTTTCCTGTAGTGACGTTATTTTTTTGATCAAGTAGCGACGTAGCATCCACAAACGCTACAAAATCCAGGACATAACTAAGAAATGAAACCAGGTTTGCTATTTTGAAACAACATTCAGAGTGAACAATCAATCTGAGTTGTTGGTTGGACATGTTCATGCGCGAGCTTCTACTTTGCCTCTCCTGTCTGTATCTATCGAAACATGCGCATGCATACAGCAGTGGAACTTATGGCAAGCCGATTAGGCAAATTATCGTCCGTACAATAACGTGCAGTTCCAACCCGTATTTTACGCGAGCGCACATTTTTTACGTCACCACACGTAAAATACGTGCGGTGGCGTTAATAACGTTTGGTGGCGTTTTTTGCAAATTATATTATCAGGAGGTTGTCTTTTATATGTTGAGCCACTAGATTTAAAGGGGTTTTACCCAATTAGAACACTGCAGCACCAGACACAACCAGGAGGTCCCTTATCGTTGGGGAAAGGCAGAAATAAGATGCACCTTCCTTTCTGATCCTGTCTAAATCCTGCTTAGTTTAATAATAAAGTCTGATATTACACAAAACTGACTCTGCTTGTTCTCCCTACTTATGCCCTTGGTGCAGAAGATAAATTAAATCTTTAACAGAAATGTTATTATTAATTCTGAAAATATTATCATGTGAATATAAATACAAAGCATACAGAAAATGCAGCTTTATTAAGTGACCTGGTTTATTTTATTTAGCTTTTAATTTCTTTTCAACATTTAGTGAACAAGCAGAGTGAGAACACTACACAGTACCTTTAATTTGGTACTAATAACAGTAGTTTGTTTCATAGAGTACTGGGTACTGTACTAGGCAAATAACCTTTTTGTTTTATTTCTAGCAGTAATTACTTCAGTTTGTATTTTATTATGCTGCTCATAAAGCAATGTCTACACTGTGTTAGGTCCTTGGCTGATCTTTAATAAATGTTTTAACCAGTGTATCAGACTCATATTTGGTTTGTACAACGTTAAGTAGCTTCTGATGTAGTTAATCTACTTTTAACACATTTGTGTAACTTAGCTTGCTATATTTCTATAGGTGGTAGCTTTTGTGTAGTGAAGCTTAAGTTATTGTTGAGTAACTGATAGCTTAGCTCACTACACTGGACAAGTAGCTTGCCCAACACTGATCGTCCACAATGTTCAATAAACTCACTTTAAAGAACTTGCTCTGTGTGTGTGTGCTGTGTCCGGGTTCATCCTAAGACAAATCATGACACTTGCTTTTATGCTGACTTATTTTTAACCCACTTGTTTTCTGTTACACGTTTTTATTGAAGTCTTTATTTTGTCTTTGTGTATTTATTTCAAGTGCTTTTTTTCGGTTCCGCATTTCCACTGGAACCTTTTTTATTGTTATTTATTTACACCAACATTTTTAAAATATGTTTTTATTTTTGTTTCATTCCTATTTACAACATTTTTAAAGCCTGTTTTTACTCCACCATAAATATTTCCTTTTTATTTTAACATCCTTGTATTTCTGAAACAATTATTTATTTATGCCTCTAAAATTTCTGTTTTTTTTTACCCAACATATTTTTGCCTGCCCTTTTATTTCCTTCTGTATTTCCACTAAGTGTATTTCTACTTCGTGTTTTTAAAAACAACATTTTTAAAGCATGTTTTAACTCCACCATAAATATTTCTATTTTATTTTAACCTTCTATTTCTGAAACAATCATTTATTTCTGCATCTAACATTTCTAACAGTTTTTTTTTTACTCAAGGTATTTTGCCTCATTTTCTCTCCTCTTCTATTTTTTTAATGTAGTGTCCACATAACATGAATTATTCCCTACATAAAGCATATTAAAACTATTTACACATAATTCAAGCAGAGCATTATGGTGAAAGTGATATTGTATGAAGGTAATTGTTTCAAAACTATTTGTGCATTGTAAGTGTTAATTTGAAGTTGTTGAGAGAGTTATATTATAAGTTTTGTATTTGTGGAATAAAAAAAGTCACAAGTACAATATTGTTTACATTTGTTCAAATTTTAAATACAAGTACACAAATTATTTTCTACAAATTCACACTTACAATGCACAAATAGTTTTGAAACAAAATTACCTTCATAATAATGCTCCACTTTTGAGAGTAAAATCTGTTGGGATCTTTCTGGCATTAAGACAATTTTTAGTGCCACATTGCCAGACAGGACACTATAAAAAAAATAACAAATAGCCTCTTAGCACCTCAGTAAACAGTTCATCCACCTGGAAATGTCTTGGAGCCAAGCTGAAAAAACTATCTTGTTCTTTGGATCTGACTAGATGTCTAACAGGAGGAACCACTCACCTAGATGACACAGTGTGGCCAACATTGAGATGAAACATCCCCTCATCAACACCAGCACAAAAAAAAACCAAAACAATAAGCAGCTGGAGCTAACATGATTCCATCTTTCCTAACCCCGGTACCAAGGACTAATCAGCAAGCTTAAGCCATAACACATGCCCGTCATGTTTCCAACTGGAAACCCACTAAACTTTGCTGGACTTGCACTGACAAACAAGTTTGCTGCTCTTCAGCAGGAGCCTACGACAGACACCTCTCCTCCAAATACCAACAAGAAGCATGAGACAAGATTAAAGTCTTCAATGACTTTAATGAGCTTTTATCTGTTATTTGCATTAATCATAATTGTTGTGGGAGATTTAAACATGTATTTTGACAAGCCAAAAGACAGAGGTGCAAAAAAGCTGTGTGATATACTTGATAACTTTGGATTGACTCAACATATCAAACAAGTGACATATAATCGAGGGCACACTCTCGACGTAATTATCAGTAAGGTTGTAAATATTTCCAAGATCTCTATAATTGATGTTGGCCTGTTGGATGATTTTTATGTTATCTTTGAAAAATCTCCATGGAGAAATGTCCCATTAGTGAGATTTGAAAGAAAATGTTGTAGGGCTGAACGGCATTAAAACTCAACTTCATATTTACTATGGAATCTATTAAGAAAGGCTGCAAAGCAATTACTCATCACTAAACCATGAAACAAAAACATCAACAATGCTCATGCTTTTATGACCACAGTTTAAAGACTCACAAACCCTCATGTTATTGTTGCAGGACCTGCAATTAATTTGCCAACTTCTTTTCAAAGAAAAATATAGATGGTTAATCTGCATATCCACATCAAATCCAGTACCAATTTATGCTCAAACATATGAGAAAATGACTACATTTCAACTACTCAACTATAAAAGCTTACAGGAAATTATAAATCAGTTAAGCTCCTCCTCTTGCTGTCTTGATATCCTACCTACAACTTTCCTTTAAAAAAGTTCAGCCTGTCGTTGCATCTGACCTGATCCAAATAGTAAATTCATCCCTCTCATCAGGTGTTTCCCCTCAGGCTTTAAAAACAGTAGTTATTAAGACCCTGATAAAAGGAGCAATCTGGACAACTCACATCTGCAGACTTACAGACCAATCCCCAGCCTGCCATTTATCAGTAGAATTATTGAAAAAGCTGTGTTTCAACAGCTAAAAAGTTTCGTCACAATGACCAACAGCTTTGATGTTTTTCAGTCTGGTTTCCATGCTCACGACAGTACTGACACTGCCCTCATCAAAGAGAAGTTATTTTCTTTGGACCTAAAGAGGACCAAACTAGAGTCAGTGCACAGCTTCAGTTATTACAACTACAAACTAGTGATCAGTGTAGTGATAGATTCAGACCTGAACCTTCAAGGACACATAAAGACAAAGTCAGCCATCTACCACCTGAAGAACATTCCCAGGATTAAAGGACTAATATAAAGAAACTCACCCATATGTTTATCTTTAGCCACATATGCAAACAAGCTTAAATCAGAGGCAATCAGACTTTCGCTCAGTTCTTTCTGAAGATGTTTCAACACCTATCCAGGAGCCTTTGTCAATTCTGGTGCCTCGCACTTGAGCAATCTGTAGTTGGTGCACAGCTGTTTTTAAGGACATGGAGGCCCATCCTCCAAAGCGCATTCTAATCCGCCTAGGAGGATGGGCCGGATACTGCAGGATGGGCCGGGTACTGTAAAGCGATGTCTTTACAGGTCTACTCAAAAATCAATTAGACAACTGTTGCTGATCCAGAACGCTGCTGCTCGTGTTCTCACTAAAACCAGGAAGATAGAGCTCATCACCTCAGTTCTGAAGTCCTTACACTGGCTCCCTGTAGCTCAGAAAATAGACTTTAAAATACTTCTGCTGATTTATAAATCAACTGCTTAGCACCAAAATAGATTAAAAACCTGTTGTTGCTTTATCAACCTTCCAACGAGCAACTGAACAGTAGTCACTGAGGCAGGTAATGGTTATTTTTTTGGCACAGGAACAATGATAGGGGATTTCAGGCAGACAGGGACAATGGAGAGCTGTAGGGAGAGGTTGAAGATGTTGAGAAAAATCCCTGCTAGGTCGGACACGAAAATGCTAGCAGATTTTCGTGTCCGACCTGACTGTGGCTTGATGGGTTGAGTAGTTGTCTGGCAATCAGAAGGTTGTGGGTTTGATTCCAGCTTCCCCTTGCCACATGTTGATGTGCCCCTGGGCAAGGCACTTAACCCCAAATTGCCTACTGAGCTGTGTCTTGGTGTATGGGGAGTGTTGGCCTTGTGGTTAGAGCAGCGCGCTTGCACTCAGAAGGATGCAAGTACCCGGTTTGATACCCAGCGCCTGCACTCTGGGTCCCTGAGCAAGACCCTTAACCCCCGGACGCTTCCCAGGCGCTGCACATGGCAGCCCACTGCTCCCCAAGGGTGATGGGTTAAAAGCAGAGAACAAATTTCATTGTAATGTATGTTTCAATGACAATAAAGATGATATTACTATTATTACTATGTCTAGAAAATAACTGCTTCTGTTGAGCTTAATGCTTGATATTTATTCAAAAAGAACTTTATTGGATACTATTTTGGGATTATCTAAAATTCAATAGACATAGAAACAGAAAGGTAAAAGGCAAGAAAGGAAGAGAAAAGTTTTTTTGGAGGTATCTTTGAATTCCTGAAAATTAAACAGAAACTTTTCAAAGTACTTACACAAAAAAAGACCCCCTGTTCCACTCTAACTCAGTTAAAGTAAGTATGTTTTATTGTTTACCATTGAATGTTGCTTATTAGTAAAGCTTGCTTTGTTTTATTTTTATGAATAGAAGGTTGAAACCTGCTAAATCTAAACAATGATTTTTTCCCCAGATACAAGAAACAAACTTCCAGGTCCCTTTTTGAATAAATGCAGATGCACAAAACTGTCGTACCTGCTCTTCCCCTTCTCAGGGAGAAGAGGAAGAATAAATATTTCTATCATAGCTTTAAAAAAACAAACCTCAATGGGAAGGTTAAGATCTTGTCCTTAGCCACTAGATGGCGAAAGAGGATTACTGAAGTGACAGGTTAATGCACAGGTCAGCAAACTTATCAATTCTACTCAATCCAAAAATATTTTATTGTACCTGAAGGAAAATTAAATAAATGAAATAAATTGTGCATATTCAGTTCAAACAGCCATGTTTTGCCATACTGCTACAAAATTAATATTGAGATATAAACACTAAGAGAAGACGGCTGGTGGAAGAAACACGATCTGGCGGGAAAGAGCGGGCTGAGGAGGGTTTATATACGGAGATATGCAGTCAGATATGCAGTCTGACTTGATTGGAGGCAGCAGGTGGCAGTGATCAGGCGTGGAGCGATGACTAGAGGCAAACTGGGCTGAATGGGAGGTGGAAAACTCTAGAAAATGTCAAATACAAAAACTGAACCGTGACATATTAAAAAAAAAAATTCAATTTGGGCCAAAATAAATCACCCAACTTTCAAAAAGTAAAGAAAAAACTTTTATTTTTGTGTGATGAGACTGAGTGAGGTCTGTCCATAAATATGGAAAATTACAAAAAAATAAAACGTAGTTTAAAACCTGGAAAGCTCTTAATTACTTAGGAAAGCCTTGTGACAATTGTTCTGTAGTGCAATTATGACTATTTGATTATTTGTTGTTAATACAACGAATCACCCAAAACAAATAGATATTCAACATACACTAATTTTTTGTGATTATTGAGCCAGCTCTTAATAATTAATAAGTCATTTAAATTAATAATTAATTATTATTAACCAAAATTAAAAGAAGTATTTGGATGTTCAAACTTGTTGCGGGAGTTGTTTTTTTCTAAGCCCCTAGTAAATGCGCCCGGGGATGGTGCTCTGGGCTTAATTCTTTGCCTGAAGATACACTTCGCTTCACAACTGCAAGAAGTTAAAGCACTGAATCAGGAAGCTGGTGAAGATTCTCAGTCATCCAGGTCATGATCATTCCAAAAAAAGGTTAAAAAACAAAACAATTGCACTTCTATTTTGAAGACGTTTTACTTCTCATCCGGGAAGCTTTTTCAATTCAAAATTTCTGGAGTAGTGTGGAGTTTCAAGCTTTATAGACCTCATGGCAAGGCCTCGTAAGACCTTAGATTCGCATATAGATTAACTTGGAACTGATCGTCCTTCACAATGGAGAGTCATTAGGATCGTTGTTTCCTTCACTGGAGAAATGTTGTGGTCACATGCATGGAGGTGTGAATGCGGTACCGCGCACGTGACGTCACCGTCTCAAGAGCAACGCCCCTTTTGCCGCTTAGGTAGGGCATACAGGAGAGAAAGCACGGATAACCCAGCTATTACAAGCGCAACAGAACCAGCGATCTGACCGACTTTACAGCCGTTAAACTTTCCCAAGACGATGTCCCAGGCGCACGGATTACTGGCCGAACTGTCGAAGAACACACCAACCTTCAGCTCAAACGATGGCTTGAGGTTCGAGGGCTTAAAAAGACTGGAAAACTGGCCGAGTTGATGAACGGTAAGCTTTGTTTTTTTTTTCCTGCGCGGCGATCATGGCAGCGTCGGCCGTTTTTTTTTTTGTTGTTGTTTGCAATCACCGTCCAGGAATGGGTATATGTTTAATGTTTGTCTCATTTGAAATGTTTTTGAGTAAGCTATCCTGGTAGCAGGCTATCATGTTAGCGCCTGCTACCATGATAGCCTATATGCTGTCATGGTAGCAGGCGCTACTTTATTAACATGTCGGCCACCAAAATACTCTTACCTTGACTTGATGTCGCTGGAATTGGGTCAGGATGTTATTCGGTTGTGCCCTTTCCTCCGACAAAATGCTTGCTACATATGTAGGTGAATTTGGTAACTTTTTCCGGGTTGAACTGTTGTGTAGGCCGACAGCCCCGCACACATTTCTCCTTGGCAGTCTTGAAGAAAACATCCTTCATATGCGGCCGATCAGCGTACCTCGAGTCGCTGTTGCCCGTTCCATAGCAACAATGTTTAAAAACCATGGTCTTAGATTTGGAAAAAGCAGTCATTTACCGAGTAAAACCTAGGCTAACGCATGTCTCTTTTAAAGCAAAGCAGCGGCGGGGTTCAAGAGTTTGCCCCACTGCGTACCACGTGATGTGACGTCATTGTGACGTTGTGTTTCTAAAAATAGCTCGCACGCGGTACCGCATTGGGGTGAAACTTAACAAGAATGAAACCTATTGCTGTGTTGTAAGTTTTTGAAAGTTAAAACCTCAACCCTCCTCCTCTGTTTAAGGTTGTTTTTTCTTGCTTTAATTAAAAGGCTTCCTTCACTCCTCTCAAATGGCCACAACATAGGAGGACGGCAGGATGGGCACTGGCTAAAAAGAAGCTGAATCGGGGGAAAACTGGCATTAGAGAGCATTAGCCTTGAGGTTTCGGGTGCCTGGGCGGTAAGAGAGTGTGAAGTTAAAGCGGCTAAGGAATAGGGACCAGCGAGCTTGAATTAAGGCGTTTGGCAGAATGAAGATAAGCCACATTTTTATGGTCTGTCCAGATGAGGAAGAGGTGTTTAGATCCTTCCAGCCAGTGTCACCACTCCTGTAAGGGGAGGACTGAAGGAGCCCTGATCCCCCCTCCCATAAAGCAGTTGCCCACTGACCCGCTTACCTCTAAGTAAATTTAAAACATAAGCTATCCGAGAACGATCTTCAGGATAGCTGGATGGTTGCTGATCAAAACCAGGAAACACTGTAACAGAAAACGACCACAGGTACCTAAATCACAACAGTTATTTTCCGTGGGTGGAACAAAAGGTTCCTCCTCAACCTGCCCCTGCAGGTTGAGGAGGAAGGCATGCTCACAGGAGTAGCAGCTGGAGAAGTGGGAGGTGGGTGGTGTGGCTAGGTTGCAGGAGACTGGTGTGGAGCTGGAACCTAGGGAGACAATCCCTAAAGACAGATAAAATTGCTTTCACTGGAATGGGATGCTGGCCAATCTACCAACTAAGCGTTGACCATCTCCTACCCAAGCCAAGCCTATCCAAAAGAGGGAGCACACCCAAACCACACCCACACAGTCTCAAACACCACATGTATACAAAAAAGGTCAAAACTGTAAAGGAAAGTTATGTATTCCTCAAATTATGTGACAAATATCACAGCTAATCAATATTAATATGCTAAATTGCATTCTTATTGAACTCACTGTAAAACCTGTTTCTTCTTTTCAGAAAACAAGATCTACATTCACAATCAATGAGCACATGAAAGTCAAAGCAGAAAGATGAAGATATATGACACTGTCACAATAATTCAAATCAATTCAATTCAATTTTATTTTTATAGTGCCAATTGATGAAACATGTCATCTCAAGGCACTTTACAAAGTCATATTCAATCATATTATACAGATTGGTCAAAAAATGTCCTATATAAGGGAACCAGTTGATTGCTTCAAAGTGCCGACAAGCAGCATTCACTGCTGGAGAAGCGTAGAGCCACAGGGAGAGTCATCTGCATTGCCCATGGCTTTGCAGCAATCCCTCATACTGAGCAAGCATGAAGCGACAGTGGAAAGAAAAACCTCCGGCAGAACCGGGCTCAGTATGAACGGTCATCTGCCTCAACAGACTGGGGTTACAGAAGACAGAGCAGAGACACAACAAGACAGACAAAAAGCACAAAGGCACACATTGATCCAGTAATCTGTTCTACATTAGACGGTAATAGTGGGTGATCTGTCTTCCCTGGATGATGTCACAACTAACAGCTAAAAATAGAGCAAAACTCCTCATCTGGTAGTGCAAGCTTGACTGCAGAATTGCTTTGTCATTCTGAGTCTTTCTTGATATATTTTTTTTTATCTTTGAGGTAAGTTGAGGTAAGGAAACTCAACACACCTGCAAATATTTTAATCTCCGAGTAACAGGAAAATTATCTCAGGTGAAGCCCAGAAAAACCTGAACTGTTTAACATCAAACTGGAAGAACCTGAGAATGTTCCTGTTGTTATGACATTACGACATTACAGTTCTTTTCCAGTCACTCTGCGTATCAGGAGTCTAACTAGATCTCATATATGATAGGGTATACCTCATATACCCTTTATTCAACTATAAAACAAATTGAAAATAAAATACATTTGTTGTCTATGCATAATTAGTCTAAAACAAAGATGTTTAATGAGTCTTTATCTGAGAAAATAGGAGTGCAAACACTGGTGCGATCCAGTTCGTATCTAATACAACTCTCATCTGAGTCCTTGGTTAAAGAAAACACAATAATTCACTCTTTAACCATGTGCGCTTCTTTCTACTGGGAAAGTTATGCAGGTGCATCTGGATAAGATATGATCAGAGTTACTTACATTAATGAAATTTTCCACAACATTGTCTATGCATATTTAATCTAAAACAAAGACTGTGTTCAACCAACTTTTGATTGATTATTGCATTCAGTTTTGTGTTTATAAAGTGGAATCTGTTGTGGTTTTGTGCTCTAGCTTTTGGAACCTGTAAGGAACTATGTGTTCTGCTACATAAAATACTGGCATGAACTCTCATGCTCCCTGAACCACTCTTTCACAATTTGAGCCCGATGAATCCTGCCATTGTCAACTTGGAATATGCCCATGCCTTCAGGGAAGAAAAAATCCATTGATGGAATAACCTGGTTATTCAGTATATTCAGGTAATCAACTGACCTCATTCTTTGAGCTCATACTGTTGCTGAACCTAGACGTGATCAACTGCACCAACCCCAGATCATAGCACTGCCCCTACAGGCTGGTACAGTAGGCACCAGGCATCACTTCACCTGCTTCTCTCCTCAACCTGATGCACCTATCACTCTGGAACAGGGTAAATCTGGACTCATCAGACCATATGACCTTCTTCCATTGCTCCAGAGTACAAATTATGCTCCATAGCAAAGGGAAGCCTTTTTGTCCTGTTAACCTCACTGATTAGTGGTTTTCTTAAGGCCACACAGCTGTTCGGTCTCAATCCCTTGAGTTCTCCTTGCATTGTGCGTGTGAAAATGCTCTTACTTTTACTATTAAACATAGCTTTAGGTCTATTGTTATTTTTTTTCTTCGATTTGATTTCAGCAAAGTGATTGGCAATCATGATTATTCACAATTTTTGTCCGGCAACATTTGTTTCTCGAAGATGATGGGTCCCATTTAAAGTAATGCATTGGACAGCTCTTAACCCAGTTTTGGTAGTTTTTGCAATATCCTTACATGTTTTCTTTGTTTGATGCATACCAATCATTTTACCCTTCTGGAACAGACTGATATCTTTTCCGAGACCACGGGATGTGTTGTTCGACGGGGTTGTTTACGAAATGAGAAGCAACCCATTGCACCAGTTAGGGTTAAATAAATTGTTGCCAGCTGAAACATAACTGGCCATGCAGTAATTATCCAGTGGAAGGCTTGTCCATATTTGCTTAGTTAAATCCAGGTGGTGACTTTTATTTTGGCCAGGCAGTGTTCACAGTCAGTGTGCACGTGCAAATTCAAAACAGAAAGAGGAAGATATGTGACACTGTCACAATAGAGACTGACTCACTCATCTGGTAATGCGAGCTTGATTGCAAAATTATTCTGTTTGTGACTAGTTTTTCTAGCGGAGACCTAGTTTTACTTTAAAGGAAACTCAACACACCTTAAAATATTTTAAGCCTGGAGTTACAGAACTTGATCTCAGGTGATTTGGGTGTGGGTTTCTCTTAAATGTATGTTTGTAAAGGACTGAAAATGTGAACAGTTTTATATCAAACTGGAAGGATTGGAACATGTCCCTGATTCACTATTATGAGAAATGTTTCCCCTCATTAGGCTTAGCAGGGGTCTGACTAGATCTTCTATCTCAAAGGCTATACATCATATACCTTTTATGATTCAACTATAAAACAAACAAATCTAAAATAAAATAATGAAAAAAATTTGCAACAATCTGGTTGTTTTGGTGGATTTCAAATCTTTATCAAGGAGGAAAGCACAGTACTCATTAATTAGAGAAAAATGAATATTTGTCTTTGTAACTTTTTTCAAAAGCATAGAGCGTTTGAATGGCTCTGTCCCAACGCAGTCAGGAAACAGAGCGAGAGAAAAAAGGCACACTACACTTTTATCACATTCTGGGTTATCATAGGAAGTGTGATGAGTCTTCATCTGAGTAAATAGGAGTGCACACACTGGTGTGATCCAGTTTGTATCTAACACAACTCCCATCTGAGTCCTTGGTTAAAGACAACACAATAATTACTGTGAATGCAGTAGGCATTCACAGTTATTGAGATCCTCTTCCGCCTTTTTACTGTTTAAACTTTGCTTCGCTTCTCCTCCTACAATTTTTCTCCGATTTCAACCATTCAACTTTTAAACTATTCAGCTTCTTCTGGAATGGATGGCTATGTCTTTTTGTACTTTTAACTCTTCAACTTTTTAAAATATTCAGCTTTTTCTGCAAATTTTCAGCTTTTTTTTTCTCCCATAGGAAATTAATGTAATTCACTAAAATTCCGCTCATTTCAGCTGCTTTTTGACAGCTTACTGCTTCAGCCTACTTTCAGCTAGAAACGTGATTCAACTTTTAAAATGTAGTGATATCTTTCAGCTATTATGGTCTATTTCAGCTTTTTCATATCTTTTACCATTTTCATATAGTACCTCCTTAAAATAATTTTGTCTTTTCAAGACATTCAGCAAATAACATGCGTTGCTATGGTCGTCAAGGAGGCAGTTATAGAGTGCGCACTCTAGAAATTCAACAAATTCTTCTTCTCCGAACAACTTCTTCTCACTCGCTCAATTTTCAACCTATCCACATAAATTATACATCAAAACGTAGGAATTTTTGTCTGGATTCAGGAAATGTAACCGTCATTGGTGTAGCATTTATAGATTTTTCGCAAATCACCTCAGAGCGACACAAACCCAAAACCTCCCCCATTCATTTCCTATGGAGCGGTTTTGAAAAATTACGTCTGAAAATCCAAAACATCACACGTTTTCGCATCGTCGCTACTCCTAAACTGTTTGATGTACAGGCATGAGACTTTCACATATGAATGTCCCAACCCTTCTGGCACTCACAAAAAAGGAATTTTGTGGATAACTGTTACGGTTTCTCCGCAGGAACAATTTGTTCGGGAGTAGCGAATTTGCAAAATCCTGAAGACGCTTTGGACCTCCATCACCCCAAATGATCCACTTTTTTACATCGTCACTGTGCCTACACCGATTTTTGTACAAACATTAAAATGAGGAACATAGTCCTCAAAAGCCTGCTGATACTCACAGTGAAATAATTGTTTTGATATCTCTTATACTTTTTCAGCTAGAGCGATTTGTTCGGGACTGTTTTTAGAGGATTTTGGAAATTCCTTAAAAAACCCCTTTAGATCATAATTTTTTACGCCTTTATTAAACTTTTTCCAGCAAAAAACGATAGCTTTTCTTCTTCCCCTATCCGTTACGAACTAAACGCAGAAAAAATTACGTCTCTACCATTTAGGGATCAGGAGATATGAAGCGTTGTTCGGGGCAAAGTTCTCCATTATAATCCAATGGGACTTATTGTGAGCAAAGTCTCTGCACTTCGGTAGACTGGCCGCTGCAGGTGTGTCAGTGAGTTTCCATGACGACGGAACTCTGAGGGCCAGAGGGAGAAGCTCCATTAGGATACAATGGCAACTTTCGACGCTCACCGCAGTTGCTGTGATTAATGTAGGAATCTGAAATTCGCACAGTCACTTCCTCTTGACATTTTAAAATTTTCAAGTGACTTTCAGCTATGTGTCATTTTTCTATCCCATTTTGGATTTCACATGCTTTCCTATTGGGCCTTTGCTTCCAACAGGACCTGGCATGATGCCCAGACACGACCCAATTGGCCAATACAGCACCACCCACCTGTGGGAAATGGCGCTACTGACCATTTTGGTCAAATGTTGAGTTCTGGGCCCAGATGTGGTGAGGCTGAGTTGCTAAAGGAGGCCAATCTGACCCATGAACTTTGGTGACGTTTGGTGACATTAAGTATTGGCACCCCTATTTGAGACACTTCCCAGTACAGGATTTGGACCAAACTGACAGAGTACAATCACCCGGTGATCCTGAGCACAACCATGTTAGCGGCTAATGGTTAGCATATTGCTAATTGGAAGTAGCTCTAGGAAGCTCGGACAAACTTCTGCTTTACAGAGTCTGTACTTCCTTTATACAGAATGCTCCACAATAAGTTTGGTCCTCGTCACGTAAAGCATCTCCAAGTTAGGAGGTGTCAAACATCCAATGCTTTTCAATGGGGGCGAAACCCCTTATACTCCTAGGCCCACTACAGTATATTCATACACTGGCTACAGTATATTCAAGTTTGAAATTCTACTTCTGCTTTGTTAAACGATTCAGTGTTTAGAATGAGTTAGGAAATGTTTGGTGCCATTCCCTCAGTTTTTTCTTGTAATCATTCAGCTATTGTTGTTTCATGTTCAAATTCTTCAACTCTTTCAAATTCTTCAACTTTTTCAACTTCTTCAATGCTTTTCAGCTATTTTTTCTCTTCTTCAAAGATCTTCTGCATCTTTTGCTCAATCATTCAGCCATCTGCATTCACAGTGCATTTTCGCAGGAAATGCAAATTTTTCTAGTTCTTTATTATTATTCCTGTTTATTCTTCCAAATGCGTTTTTACTGTTTAAACTTTGCTTCGCTTCTCCTCCTACAATTTTTCTCCCATTTCAACCATTCAACTTTTAAACTATTCAGCTTCTTCTGGAATGGATGGCTATGTCTTTTTGTACTTTTAACTCTTCAACTTTTTAAAATATTCAGCTTTTTCTGCAAATTTTCAGCTTTTTTTCTCCCATAGGAAATGAATGTAATTCACTAAAATTCCGCTCATTTCAGCTGCTTTTTGACAGCTTACTGCTTCAGCCTACTTTCAGCTAGAAACGCCATTCAACTTTTAAAATGTAGTGATATCTTTCAGCTATTATGGTCTATTTCAGCTTTTTCATATCTTTTACCATTTTCATATAGTACCTCCTTAAAATAATTTTGGCTTTTCAAGAAATTCAGCAAATAACATGCGTTGCTATGGTCGTCAAGGAGGCAGTTATAGAGTGCGCACTCTAGAAATTCAACAAATTCTTCTTCTCCGAACAACTTCTTCTCACTCGCTCAATTTTCAACCTATCCACATGAATTATACATCAAAACGTAGGAATTTTTGTCTGGATTCAGGAAATGTAACCGTCATTGGTGTAGCATTTATAGATTTTTCGCAAATCACCTCAGAGCGACACAAACCCGAAAACCTCCCCCATTCATTTCCTATGGAGCGGTTTTGAAAAATTACGTCTGAAAATTCGAAACATCACACGTTTTCGCATCGTCGCTACTCCTAAACCGTTTGATGTACAGGCATGAGACTTTCACATATAAATGTCCCAACCCTTCTGGCACTCACAAAAAAGGAATTTTGTGGATAACTGTTACGGTTTTTCCGCAGGAACAATTTGTTCGGGGGTAGCGAATTTGCAAAATCCTGAAGACGCTTTGGACCTCCATCACCCCAAATGATCCACTTTTTTACATCGTCGCTGTGCCTACACCGATTTTTGTACAAACATAAAAATGAGCAACATAGTCCTCAAAAGCCTGCTGATACTCATAGTGAAATAATTGTTTTGATATCTCTTATACCTTTTCAGCTAGAGCGATTTGTTCGGGACTGTTTTTAGAGGATTTTGCAAATTCCTTAAAAACCCCCTTTAGATCATAATTTTTTACGCCTTTATTAAAGTATTTCCAGCAAAAAACGATAGCTTTTCTTCTTCCCCTATCCGTTACGAACTAAACGCAGAAAAAATTACGTCTCTACCATTTAGGGATCAGGAGATATGAAGCGTTGTTCGGGGCAAACTTCTCCATTATAATCCAATGGGACTTATTGTGAGCAAAGTCTCTGCACTTGGGTAGACTGGCCGCTGCAGGTGTGTCAGTGAGTTTCCATGACGACGGAACTCTGAGGGCCAGAGGGAGAGGATCAATTGAGATAGAATGGCAACTTTCGACGCTCACCGCAGTTGCTGTGATTAATGTAGGAATCTGAAATTCGCACAGTCACTTCCTCTTGACATTTTAAAATTTTCAAGTGACTTTCAGCTATGTGTCATTTTTCTGTCCAATTTTGGATTTCACATGCTTTCCTATTGGGCCTTTGCTTCCAACAGGACCTGGCATGATGCCCAGACACGACCCAATTGGCCAATACAGCACCACCCACCTGTGGGAAATGGCGCTACTGACCATTTTGGTCAAATATTGAGTTCTGGGCCCAGATGTGGTGAGGCTGAGTTGCTAAAGGAGGCCAATCTGACCCATGAACTTTGGTGACGTTTGGCGACATTAAGTATTGGCACCCCTATTTGAGGCACTTCCCAGTACAGGATTTGGACCAAACTGACAGAGTACAATCACCCGGTGATCCTGAGCACAACCATGTTAGCGGCTAATGGTTAGCATGTTGCTAATTGGAAGTAGCTCTAGGAAGCTCGGACAAACTTCTGCTTTACAGAGTCTGTACCTCCTTTATACAGAATGCTCCACAATAAGTTTGGGCCTCGTCACGTAAAGCATCTCCAAGTTAGGAGGTGTCAAACATCCAATGCTTTTCAATGGGGGCGAAACCCCTTATACTCCCTAGAAATGCAGGCCCACATATGGCAACAGTATATTCAAGTTTGAAATTCTACTTATGCTTTGTTAAACGATTCAGTGTTTAGAATGAGTTAGGAAATGTTTGGTGCCTTTCCCTCAGTTTTTTCTTCTTCTAATAATTCAGCTATTGTTCTTTCATGTTCAAATTCTTCAACTCTTTCAAATTCTTCAACTCTTTCAAATTCTTCAACTTTTTCAACTTCTTCAATGCTTTTCAGCTATTTTTTCTCTTCTTCAAAGATCTTCTGCATCTTTTGCTTAATCATTCAGCTATCTGCATTCACAGTGCATTTTCGCAGGAAATGCAAATTTTTCTAGTTCTCTCTGTAACCATGTGAGGTTCTTTCACATGGGAAGGTTATGCAGATATGATCAGAGTTATTTACATCAATGACATTTTCCACAACATTGTCTATGCATATTTAGTCTAAAACAAAGAGTGTGTTCAACCAACTTTTGATTGATTATTGCATTCAGTATTGTGTTTATAAAGTGGAATCTGTTGTGGTTATGTGCTCTAGCCTTTGGAACCTGTAAGGAACTACGTGTTCTGCTACATAAAATACTGACATAACCTTTTCCATTTAACTTTAAAAATTGTCTTGTATTATGTTTTACTAATCCACCCAGCTTTAAGCAATTTTATATGGATGTTTATGTAGATTTATTATATTACAAAATAAAATTAACCGATCTTAAAAACTGCAGTTGAAGTGTGACAGTTAAAAGTTGACCTAGATTGATGTAACATCCTACCTGTCAGTCAGCTGTCCCTCAAGTGTTTGCATGCCAGTTCAAAGACAGCAAACAATCACAGTGAACCAACAGGAACATTTCCTACCAATGTGACCTTTAATTGTTTTTACTCTGAAGCTAAACGTTTGTTTGTGTGTTCACAATGTACTATAATTAAAATAAGGCAGAATGCACACACCCTTTATATCAAACAACAATTGGAAAACTTCTAACAGCTGCTGCTCTTACTGCAAATCATTTCAAGCTCGTGAAAGAAAAGTAAGAGATTCACTTTATCAACATTTGTAGTTAAACATTGTTCTGCATTAGAAAAAAAAATCTGAGATTGCTTTATTGTTTTGAAGGTTAACTGCAATATGACTCCATTCCTTGGTCAGCTGAGCCAACACTCAGGTTTCACCAGCAAAAGCTTCCCCCAGCTGACTTATCTTCATCTTGTGGTTCAGGTCAAACTACATTTGTTGTTGTCAAATACACTGCCTGGCCAAAATAAAAGTCGCCCATGCAGTAAATATCCAATGTGAGGCTTGTACATATTTGCTTAGGCAGTGTAGAAAAAGCTTACGACAGGCAGCAAAACAGAAATTCACGACTTGTCTCATGACTTACCTTCTAAATTTAAAAACAACCTTTAAGTTTGTACAAAGCTAATGTTGCTTTTTCCTATAATCAAATCGAACAAGCTATTCAAAATAACTGCTTTTGCTTTTATATTTGCCTTAATATTTCATACATTCAACAATGTATCTGAAATGGTTCTAGAGACTTTAATTTATACAACAGTTGCTGTGAATTTGTCTGCTGTACATACGTGATGTAAAGCTCAGGCTTCTCCATGTTGGTTTGTTATTATATATAAGGCTATACTTGGACTACTACCTATGTAGTTCCTGAAGTGCATAGAAAAATTATATTCTACCAATTCTTAGGCAAATATCTCAGCTAATCAATATCAATTGTATCACAATAAGCACAAGCTAAACAATTAATCCCATTTTAATTTCTTCATAAAATAAAATGTAGCTTCACCATCAGTGTGTACGTGCAAATTCAAAGCAGAAAGAGGAAGACATGTGACACTGTCAAAATAGAGTACGACCCACTTATCTGGTAATGGAAGTTTGAGTGCAAAGTTGCTTTGGCATTCCAAGTGTTTCTTGAAATTTCCTATGTTTGAGGCTATCTCCTCTAGCTGAGACCTAGTTTTACTTTAAAGGAAACTCAACACATCTCCTGCAAATATTTTAAGCCTTGAGTTACAGGAACTTGATCCCAGGTGAATTAGGTATGGCTTTCTCTTACTTGTAGGTTTGTAAAGTACAGAACATGTGAACAGTTTTAAATCAAACTGGGAAGAATTGGTGCATGTCCCTGTTGTTTCACTATTATGAGAAATGTTTCCCCTCATTTAATGTGCTTGAGGTCTGATCAGATCAGATAATATAAATTGGCAGCTCTCCTGTAATGTGAGGTTGTTTCTGCAATCTTGAGCTTCAACGACAGCACACGGTGTGTAGGGTAAATTGCAATTTACTTTGAATAAACATCTAGACCCATATTCACAGTGATTCTCATAGTCCTCTCAGAGAGCTACTATCTTAGCTCAAACCTTCTTGCCAAAGAGTTTTACCTTAATTGTGTGAATGACCCAATTCTAGCAATGCAAGTGATGCATTTAGGGTAAATAGAATGAAGCACACCTGCGATGGATGCAAATCGAATTTAACTGGAGTTAAAAAAATCAGAGTTTTTCTTTAAATTTGCATCGCATCAGAATATCAGGGACTGGACATTGTTGTGACTGAAGGTGAAGGAGCGCAGCAGAGACAAAGCTTTTTTCGATCAAAATGGTGGATAGAAAAATTGCATAGGATGAAGGAAGGAATGCTCTTTGAAAAAGGCAGTTTTAATTTAGCCCTGCTGTGACAGAAACCTGGTCAGATGGGACTCAAATGACAACTCAAGCATTTTCCAAAATTCTGTGGTTTAATGACAGTTTAAACGTCAGTGCTCGGAGGACCAGTCAAGAGAGCAGAGTTATCCAAAAAACACCGGGCTAAGGCAGAGTCAAAGCACAAATTATGTCCAAAAGACACTACTCCAAAAAAATGTAAAAAAAAAAAAAAAAAAAAAAAACTGGACTGGAGGTTTGAAGATGTTTCGCTTCCTATCCAGAAAGCTCAGTTCAAATGTCTGGAGTAGTGTGGAATACCAAGCGTTGTATTATTGCCCAAAAAGGCCTTGTTATGGCTTGGATAACATGCAAGTTAAACCGAAACTGGTACACCCCTTTGAAATGGGGAGTCATTAGGGTCATTGTTGGCCTGACTTACAGGGGAAATGTTGTAATCACCTGCATGGAGGTGAGTATTGAGGTGAAAATTGGAAGGAATCAAACCTATTGATTCCTTTTGAATGATCATGACCTGGATGACTGAGAATTTTCTCCAGTAAAAAGACACAACAGGCTAGAAAGCCTGGGAAAAAAGGCTGGAACGCTTGCTAGAAGAAACAAAGACGAACTGGCATGGAAGGAAGGGTACAGACAGATTAAATACACACAGGATGAGAAGATTTAGAGCAGGTGTGTTCAATCAGGCTGGGTGAGGAAGTGCAGGCAGCAGAGCTGTGGCAAATAAAAGCTGCCACATCACACTTAGAAAGACCTTTAAATCATCCATTATTCGTCCTGCTCTTGCAGCTCCAGAGCGGGTCATGGCTAGACGCCGCTACTGCCCCGTTCTGGGGCACTTTCTCTCTAGCCTCTTAATCTGATATCCTGCTCTCCTCTCTTAGCTCCAGAGCAGGACACTCTGCCTGGCATATTGCACTACACTCCCACTGTCCTCACTGAGCTCGCCTCCTAGCCTTACTTCTGTTGTACGGGTGATTTGTCCCCTCAGCGGGATAACAGTTTCAGATCCTGAACAGATGGAAGTACCTCAGGAAGCAACCGTGATCCAGCCATAGATCTGGGACTCCCCGAACTGGGAGCATCTCTGGAGGATTTGGTGGATCCAGGGACGAAGGCAGGGCCGGTTCTAGCCCTTTGGTTGCCCTAGGCGAGATTGAGTTTTGCACCCCCCCCCCTCTCACTTTTGCCGTGCGAAATACCAGTACTGTTTTCAGCATCTGTTTAATGCTTCATTGAGTTGTGTTTACAGTTCTACAAAGAGTGCTGTGCGGTGAATTGTGCCTACAGTTGTGCAAAGTGTGTGTTACAAAATTGCAAATTGAGTGCAAAGCAGTGTTTGTTCTTTTAGTTTTCTGAACTCAGTGAGTGGATTTGCTATAAGTATTAATAGTTTTAGAAATTGTGCTATAAGAATCAAGGGTTGTGTTTAAGCATTCAGAAAAAAATTTAACTTAGCATGGAGTGATGCATAAACAAATACCAGATTAGGTTTCAGAACCTTTTCTTTTTTATTATTTTAAATAATTTATTACACACTCAAAGTTAGGACTCTTAACCATCTGTAAGGACACTTAGGTAAAGTATAACTAATAAACTGGATTTTGATGATTATTTGTACATCCATTTTGAATACTCAATGCAGATAATCACTACAACATATTTTATTTATATTAGTATCCTCCACCCATTCTCAAGGTAATAATATAGCACATAATTCTGCTGCATATATACTGAGATAATTAGATGTCATTTTTTAAATAATCTTTGTCAGGAATCACCACTGCTATACTAGTTGCTTCACTCTGTCTTTTTATTTTCATGTATTATGTCTACATGTGTTGTCTTTTACCCACTGCTGCTTTTTTTTTTTTAGATGCTGCTAGCAGAGCTGGAGAAAATAAAAACTAAGCAGGTTGATGCAGCATAAGAGCCCCCATCACTGACAAGTTCATTTGTGAAACCAACAAAAGATGATGCCATCAATCTCTCATTAAGTCGATTTTCAAAAAGACCATGGAATAATTTTATTAGTAATTGCTTATATTACATAATAACCACAACAATTTTGTTTACACGTATGTTTTAGATTTTATTCTTTCAGCTTGGGTATTTTTTTTAACTGCCAACAGGTGACCTCTAAAGGTAAAATCATCTTCATGTCCTGGGGGTGGGAAGTGGGCCCTTATCCAGCTGACTGCACACAAGGGTATCACAGCCCTGGTATCTTTGCCTAAATAGTCCCAACACCATCTCACAAATTGTCTATAGGTTATATGCTTATACTGTTGCTTGTATTGGGACCAAGCAACCTGCAATGTCCAAGCATTTAGACACACCGCTTCCATGCCAGGTTGGTCTGTGCCAGGGATTTCTCCATCCATATCCTCTCTGGCTTCTTCCATCTTAGCAACAACCAAGCCGATTTCCTGGCAACAGATGCACTCTCTCACAGAATCCATTATTGGCAGTGAGAACAGGAACACGTAAAAAATAAGATTGATTAATTGTATATTTGTATATGAATTACACACCATAACTGATTTGCTAAATTCACTATTAATGCATTTATGGTAAGTTGGAAATTGATTTACATTTCAGGAAATATTTAGGCCTCAATATTACTCAGTGTATATTTTTGATATATTATTTTTGACTTTTGTTATGCTAGTATGTATGTAGGCTAAATATTAATGTACAGATACTGTTTTTAAAATGTTGTCAAGTGATTCTTTATGATAAGTAGCACCTCATCATTGGGCCTAACTAGGCCATGGCATTAATTCATTTTTAGTTGTGAACAAATGCTCATACATTTTAGTGATACATTTTGTCCTCATCTCTTTATTTATTATAAGATAAGATAGACTTTATTGATCTCACAGTGGAGAAATTCACGTGTCACTTTGGCTCAATAAAAGTGACAAAAGACAGATTATCTTTGCGTTTAAAATAACACAAAACAGCGCAAGAAGACCTCGTTTATTTATTTTTATTTTATGATTTTGTAGACAGCTGCCGATTAAACTAATGTTACAATCTTGATATGATTATATGCGTTGTTTTACCGAAAAATCAATTATAAGCGCCGTGAAAACGGCTGCAATGCGCGCTCCCGACAAAGGGAGGGGGGGGGGGTGGGGGGTGGGGGGCTGAATTTCGCACAAGACCGGCATTTTAGTCATTAAATATCTATGGTGCCTAAAAGAAGATGTCAAAATACGAAAAAATATTTGAACTGTGTAGTTAAAAGAAAAAACGTCCTACCATTCATCTAATCTCCCAACAGCCAATCTCCACTCCTTGTCCGACTCGCTATTGTTCGCCCGCTGCCTTCTTTTCATCTGAAATGTCTGGGTCGAACATGTGATGCTCCAGACACAAATATTCTTCCTCCGATACATCAGAATGGTCTCCTGGTATGAATCGCTCGGTTGAAGTCGAAATTTCGCTTTAAGATTTCTCGTTTTGGCTATCGCAAGTAGTGCAGTAATCCGCCATGTTGAGACGTCACGACTTCCGGGTTGGAGGGCGTATGAAAAGTGATCAGAATCTTTTCCGATTTTCTCTTAAATGTGAAAAAGAAAAGAAAAAAATTTGGTGGTATATGTATTTGTTCATATTTTGCTATATATATACGTAAGGTTAAGTCAAACTAATGTACGCTTCATAACCGGTTTAATTCGCTTTTTTTCTAAGTCTATGATTAATGGGAAGTAAGCCTAAGGGCGACGCTAGAGGGTGCCCCCAACACATTTGTCGCCCTAGGCAATTGCCTAGCTCGCCTATAGCAATCGCCGGCCCTGGACGAAGGCACCGTTGTTCGGCTTTCCACATTAAATACAGCACAGTGGCTCGCTTGGTAAAATGTTGAGTTGAACAGACAGATAGAAGCTCCTCCTATTTGATGACACATTTAAGTAAGTAGAGCATTGTCCCAAGTGGCCATGCAAATTGCTTGCAAAATGTCAAGTGAGCAACACCACACGAATGAGGAGAAACATTTGCTGGAATCGCGTTTGGTGTGAACAGACCATAAGAGTGATTCAGATACCTGCTGAGAGCTAGCCTGACATGGTCATACTCAATTCTAGTCAGAATTTGAGTCTGATACTGCTCTATAGAGCTGTGATTATGGGGCGTGTTTCGATCGAACCAGAAAAAAAAATTCCTCTGCACTCAATTGGATAGACCGACCACCAATAAGAGCAACGAAGTGTGTGATGTATGTTAAGCGACGCATAGTTGTCAGGGTTTCCTGCAGCGCTGTCTTGGCAAGGCGGTCGCCTTGCAACATTCCAAAAAAAAGAATAAAAAAACAACTCGATATGCTTGCATGTTTCTCTGACGTTAACACGCGTTTTTTTGTTGTTACTTTCACGCGTGCATATAGTGAATGGCAGGAGAAAAACACATGGAAAACACTTTTCCGCTCCGCGCAAAAGTTTGTCGTGAACCCCCCCCCCCCCCCCCCCCCCCCACCCCCGCTCCGCGAGTCGGTCCGCGCAAAACTTGTCCCCCCCCCCCCCCCCGCCCAACTCCACCGCCTTGCCTAAGCAAATTCCTGCGGGAAACACTGGTTGGTGTCAACGGAACTCAACTGTTAGCCTAGCATAAGAAGATGAGCGTTAACGGTTTTTGCCGGTGTTGCAAAAAGAATGTAAGGATCCAAGGAGTCCTTCAACACACGAACCTGTCGATATCTTCTAGAACAGACCTAATAGCAGAATCTATACACCTCAACTCTCCAGCGGCAGCCATCGTTGTTGTAAACGAATTCAACCCAAGCGCGCTTTGGAGACGTGGTTGATTACGTTACTGTTGATCATCTGTCCATCATCGTATAAAGCC
Organism: Fundulus heteroclitus; assembly: GCF_011125445.2. Lineage (NCBI taxonomy): Eukaryota > Metazoa > Chordata > Actinopteri > Cyprinodontiformes > Fundulidae > Fundulus > Fundulus heteroclitus. The sequence continues at coordinate 92,615 of NW_023396876.1, forward strand.
CGCCCTGACGATTTGATTGGCCCGCCAGATATTGGGCGAGCATACTCGCGCTACTATTGAGCAATGCCAGACCGAACTTCCCGACCTAAAATATTGTGGGCGGGACTATGTTCGGAATGGCACCCAGGCTAGCTGAGAGCAACTCTGACCAAGCAGTGGACAGAAATTTTTATCTTAGTGAGGAGGTGTGACCCCCTGCTAGGTTTGACACTGTCTTCTAAGAGCTGTGATAGGTTCATATTAGAAAACAAAACTGGAAAAAAACACACCAATGCGCTCTCAGTAATAAATTCAATTCAATTCAATTTTATTTATATAGCACCAATTCCTGAAACATGTCATCTCAAGGCACTTTACAAAGTCAAATTCAATCATATTATGCAGATTGGTTCAGATTATACAGATTGGTCAAAAATGTCCTATATAAGGGAACCAGTTGATTGCATCAAAGTTCCGACAAGCAGCATTCACTCCTGGAGAAGCGTAGAGCCACAGGGAGAATTGTCTGCATTGTCCATGGCTTTGCAGCAATCCCTCATACTGAGCAAGCATGAAGCGACAGTGGAAAGAAAAACTCCCCATTAACGTAAAGGAAAACCTCCAGCAGAACCGGGCTCAGTGTGAACAGTCATCTGCCTCGACCGACTGGGGGTTACAGAAGACAGAGCACAGACACATCAGGAGAGACAAAAAAGCACAGAAGCACACATTGATTCAGTAATCTGTTCTACATTAGATGGTAGTAGCGGGTGATCTGTCAAGATCTGTCATGGAGAGAAATTAACTGATTTGACTGGATTAAGAAATGTGTGACATGCTGATAAAAATAATTAATTAATTGTCCCCCAGCATCAAAATGTTTGAATGGAGCTTATTTACATCCTCATCATTAGTTTTATTTGCTTCGTATGTTTACCTCGCCATACTGGTTATTTTACGAGCTGCCACTAGGGGGTGCGCAAAATTAAAATTGTAATGGCCTCTCTGACTGTTTTTTTCCCGCCCCACACCATAAAGACGTGTAAATAAACATTTCCTTTGTAATGATTAAATCAAAAACTGTATATTTAATCAATAAATAAAAATGTATAGTAATTATCCGTATTACACTTTATTGCTAAATGCTGTTGCACATTAACTGTTTTTTTAAATTAGATTGTTTTGGGTTTATACCGGAAGAAATTTGTGGCTTCCGGGGGGAGGAGTGGTGGTTCGAGGGACTGGCGGGGTGAAAGCTGTCCCGTTCTGTTTGTCCTAAGTGTTAGCAGCAAAACCTCGGTCTGGTGCTTGGGTGTCATAATGGAACAATACAGTATTCAAACGAAAATGTATTTATTTAAAAGAAATCTTCTTCTATGCTTAATTTTAAGGTGAAATATACGCATTGTGCTGTATATTCGCACCTAGCTTGTGACCTCTGTTTCATTCATTCTGGCATATATGCTCAGTTGGCTGAAATCAGGGAAACTGTCATGCAGCTGAGACATGTAAGGTCAAAGTTACTGATGAAGGAGAAGATGAACAGAGAGAGAGAGAGAGGAATTGGAGGCAACAGAGGAGAGAATTTCAACAGGTGCAGTTAATTTTAAATATGCGGTTTTAGCAGGAAAACCAGAGGTGGGGCTGCGGGGAGCTGAGGTGTGCTGCTATGGGTGTGTTTACCTGGTGAAGGGTAACTGCTGTGAAACAATCAGGATATAATGTTTTATTTCTCTGAATAACAGGTTCATCAAGTGTTGTGTTTTGTTACTCTGTGCCGCTCTCTACAGCAAAACAAGCTAAACCTGCTGCTCAGCCTTGGAAGCGTTGAGATGTTTTCAACCCAATCAAACTAACAGGAATAACATTTTTCAGTTCTTACAGCACTGGAAAACCCAAATGCGAGTTTTACCCATGACCATTAAAGAAGGTCAACAGCAAAACTTTAGTGAAATAATCCCAGGAACCAGCAGAAAACTGTTAATTAGTTATGATAATTATGAATCTGTTGATTATTAATTGAAAAATGTAATGATTTGTTCCTGCATGCTTGCCGCACTGACCCTGGTTTTTAGAAACATTGTTTTGAGCTGTGTTAAAACCTGATAATTTTATATTTAATTTTAGTTCAAACAGGATGTTGCTGCTTATTTTGATATGCTATTTTACAAATTTGCATGCACATACTGTGCTTAATGCAGGAAATTTGTAAATCTGAGCAAAATTCATTTAATGATATCAATCTCTAAACCTACTACCCAGATATATTTCTGAAGCAAACTGAAATATGCCCAAAGACTGATCAGTCATTGCATCTTTTTGCACTGATTACAATATTCCATATATTATCTCCTATTGCTTATTTTTGTCACAATGGAGATATTTTATATTAAACTAAAACAAACTCAGCCATATTCTTTTAATCATCGTCAACATAGATAGATATTGCTATAATGGACTAATTTTTATTTCTGCCCTATGTGCTTTACTTTCAGAGCAGAAAGTCTGACATCATAATGGTTGTTGTGCCACTCCTTAATTTATCATAGTATTTCAGCTGAGAAGATCAATTACTCCTGTTTCGCCCATGCAATTAATAGTAAATCTACAGTTTCATTTTAAAAGAAATAAAACTTCAAAGCCTTAAATTGATGTGGAGAATTTAGGTCATGGGGTGTGACACATGACCTAAATTCATGTATCACATCCCACATGAATTTAGCCATGTACAATTTTTCATGTACAATACAGAAAATACTTGATCATCCTTTTTTCTTGTTCCTGAACTGAACTTGTTGAAGAGTGTGTTCAGCTCATTAGGACTGTCAAGACTTCCATCTGTTGTTCATCAATTCTCACTCTAAGAAATAAAACTTAAAGGTAATCTGAAATATGTATTAATATTTTCTTTTCTTTCCACTGTTGCTTCATGCTTGCTCAGTATGAGGGATTGCTCAAAGCCATTGACAATGCAGACGACTCTCTCTGTGGCTCCACGCTTCTCAAGGAGTGAATGCTGCTTGTCGGGACTTTGAAGCAATCAAATGGTTCCCTTATATAGGACATTTTTGACCAATCTGTGTAATATGATTGATTTGACTTTGTAAAGTGCCTCGAGATGACATGTTTCATGAATTGGCCCTATATAAATAAAATTTAATTGAATTTAATATAATTTAATATAAATAATCTACAGCAAAACGAGCTAAACCTGCTGCTCAGCTTTGGAAGCGTTGAGATGTTTTCAACCCAATCAAACTAACAGGAATAACATTTTTCAGTTCTTACAGCACTGGAAAACCCAAATGCGAGTTTTACCCATGACCATTGAAGAAGGTCAACAGCAAAACTTTAGTAAAATAATCCCAGGAACCAGCAGAAAACTGTTAATTAGTTATGATAATTATGAATCTGTTGATTATTAATTGAAAAATGTAATGATTTGTTCCTGCATGCTTGCCGCACTGAACCCTGGTTTTTAGAAACATTGTTTTGAGCTGTGTTAAAACCTGATAATTTTATATTTAATTTTAGTTCAAACAGGATGTTGCTGCTTATTTTGATATGCTATTTTACAAATTTGCATGCACATACTGTGCTTGATGCAGGAAATTTGTAAATCTGAGCAAAATTCTTTTAATGATATCAATCTCTAAACCTACCACCCAGATATATTTCTGAAGCAAACTGAAAATATGCCCAAAGACTGATCAGTCATTGCATCTTTCTGCACTGATTACAATATTCCATATCTTATCTCCTATTGCTTATTTTTGTCACAATGGAGATATTTTATATTAAACTAAAACAAACTCAGCCATATTCTTTTAATCATCGTCAACATATATAGATATTGCTATAATGGACTAATTTTATTTCTGCCCTATGTGCTTTACTTTCAGAGCAGAAAGTCTGACATCATAATGGTTGTTGTGCCACTCCTTAATTTATCATAGTATTTCAGCTGAGAAGATCAATTACTCCTGTTTCGCCCATGCAATTAATAGTGAATCTACAGTTTCATGTTAAAAGAAATAAAACTTCAAAGCCTTAAATTGATGTGGAGAATTTAGGTCATGGGGTGTGACATATGACCTAAATTCATGTATCACATCCCACATGAATTTAGCCATGTACAATTTTTCATGTACAATACAGAAAATACATTATCATCTCTTTTTTCTTGTTCCTGAACTGAACTTGTTGAAGAATGTGTTCAGCTCATTGGGACTGTCAAGACTTCCATCTGTTGTTCATCAATTCTCACTCTAAGAAATAAAACTTAAAGGTAATCTGAAATATGTATTAATATTTTAAAGAAATAGTGGGTTTATAGCTGGCTAATAATTCATATTCGCTTTGCTTAACATACATATGGACTAATTTTTATTTCTGCCCTTTGTCCTTTACTTTCAGAGCAGGAAAGTCTGACATCATAATGGTTGTGATGCCACTCCTTAATTTGTCATTGTATTTCAGCTGAGAAGACCCATCGATCCTGTTCCGTCTATTCAATTAATAGTGAATCTACAGTTTAATTTTAAAAGACATAAAACTTCAAAGCCTTAAATTGATGTGGAGAATTTAGGTCATGGGGTGTGACAAGATTGCATTAGGTCTGAAGTTATGAAGCAAAAGCGGAAATTAAAAGAGGGTAGAAAGTTAAACTGGATAGTTTGATATATCACACTTCTTTTCTACAGCAAAATAAATAATTCTTTATGCATATTTCAAGATCATGCTAACATAAGATGGATATTTTGCAAAATTTAAATTTTCTGCAACTTTGGCACCTCGTGTACTGCTTATGATAAGAAAGGTACAACTTTTGAAAAACCTTTGATTGTGAAATACTTTGTGAAATAATTTACAAACTCAAAAGCTTCAGTGAACATAATTTTAGGAGCTTGTTGCCAAGCTCCCAAAATGGTAGGTTTGATAGATGTTTCAATCCCCAAAAAGTGACAGAGGAAACTAGAAATATACAGTACAACAGGCTAAAACATGAGGAAAAGTTGTTAGACCCCAGTGGTAATCTGAAAACTCAAAATGGGGACGTTGGCATAAGCTTTCAATAGAGATCTCTGTCCAAAAGAGTGCACAAGGGGCCATATGGGATGGTAATAGAAGAGATGAGGTGGTCAGTGGGTGTTGTAGTCTATCCAAGCTGCTACAGAGTGGGGTACACCCTGGACAAGATACCATTCATTCACTGAGGTAAATCTGATACAAACTCTTGTTGCCAAAGAGAGGACCAGAGAGGAAAACAGTAAATAAGAAACAGAAAAATCATGGCAAAGTTTAAACCTGGAACCTATGAGGTGATCCTTGCTGACCGAACTGTGCTGTGCTAAAATATGAGGAAGCAATTATGTCAGTTTTTTCAGTAAAACTTCCTGGAAATGAGAATACTGGATTTTTGCCAGCTGTCACTGTATAAAGCCTTGTTGCACCTCTGTACTGTCATTCGAGATGCTCACACAGCAGCAGAGAGGCACATAGAAAAGGTAAAAGTTTTTTTCTCCTCCCAATAAGTAAAATACTCTGAATAGTTTGATCAAATTGCATTAAGAATTTTTTATTTTACGTTTGTCAGCGGATAAAAAAAAGGTTTTGTATTTAGTTTATTTTTGGATTAATATTTCCTAAAAAAAAAAATAAAAAAACATTTATTTTTTTGTTTTTATCAGGTTTGGATTTTAACTTTTGAAAAATGGCAGGCAAAATCATACTGCCAGTATTGGTTCTGTGTTCACAGGTAAGTAGCCACTCAAATATGTCTTAAATTAAGTTTCATAAAGAAAATCAGTGTAATATTTTTTACCCAGCAGTCAAACATTGATGTTATCAAGTGAACACTTTAGTTTGCCATCCTCGCAACATGTTAATAGCAAAATATTTGATGCAGACTCTAGCAGTGTTTAAAGTTCCGAGAGCTGGTTTAAACTTTAAATATTTATTTACTTTTAGAAATGATAATTTGGGTGCACTTTAAAATTCAATTTGTATTACTTTAAATAGCATGCAAACCGATTGCACTTAAAAACCGTAAAGAGAAATAGATATTAAGTTGTACAAACTAGTACTTTGTAGAGTGTGCTTATAAGTTTACGAAAGGAATCAATCAAGTACCACTTGGTATATATATATATATAGATATATATATATATATATAGATATATATATATATATATATATTATATATATAATATATAAGTGGTACTTGATTGATACATATATTATATATGTATGTGTATATATATATATATATATATATATTATATATATATATATATATATATATATATATATTACAACTTCTGTCTTGTCAGAATTTCTAAACAGAAAATTTAAAGCCATCAAAGTTTTGATGTCGTCAAGACATGCCTGTATTCTAAGTAATCAATTGGATTCATCAGGACTTATGGATAAATATAGCTGAGTGTCATCAGCATATCAGTGGAAATATTTCCCATGCTGTCTAACAATTTTACCAGGAGCATATATATATAGTAAATAAAACTGGCTGCAGGACTGAACACTGTGGTCCACAAGTAACCCTGGAGTTTGAAGATTTAATTATTAGCATGCACAAACTGGAATCTGTCAAGAAGAAAGAAGACTTTTCCAGGAGAATATTGCAGTCAATTGTATCAAATGCATCACTAAGATCTAACAGGACAACTACAGACACAAGTCCATTATCTGATGCCATGAGAAATATCATTAGTGACTTCACTGCAGCTGTTTTCAGTGCTATGATGAGCTCTGGAGCATGATGAGTCATCAATAAATATTCATACAGTTGATTAGCAAACTACTTTCTCAAGAATATTTGATAAGAAATGTTAGATAAAGATCTGTATTTATTAAGTCATCTTGATCAAGA